>NC_056584.1:26078570-26193570 GCF_018340385.1 Cyprinus carpio | reverse complement strand
GAAGGCAATCAGATTTTCAACAACCGCTTCGGGGGATTGTTTCTTGCGTCTGGGGTCAACGTCACGATGAAAGGTGAAGTGGAACCTGGAGTCTTCAGTTTACTCACTTCATGATCCAGTGGACTATAAATATGAACATTACTCTCATTTAATCTTCTTCACAGACAACAAAATCATGAACAATCAGGATGCCATAGAGAAAGCGGTGAGCAGAGGTCAGTGCCTGTACAAGATTTCCAGTTACACCAGCTATCCAATGCACGATTTTTACAGGTAACGCTCCTCCTGAGAACCATCTGACATCTGAGTGTGCCCCTGGCGGCTGCTTCCTCACGCCTCTGTTTCTCTGTGCAGGTGTCACACCTGTAACACCACCGACCGCAACGCCATCTGTGTGAACTGCATCAAGAAGTGTCATCAAGGGCACGACGTGGAGTTTATTAGACATGATAGGTCAGTCATTCCCTACAAATGCTACTATTATTGTCCTTTGCATTTACGACTAAAACAAGAATCATTTTGCCTTTTTTTTTTTTTACACAACAATTAAGCTTGTTTTCTCCTCAAATGAACATTAATGTTAGGAAAAAAATTACATTAAGTACAATGAGTACAAAATGACTCGGAAAGTACATTTGGAAATGTGCATCGTATTATTTGCTGTACTTTCATTCATTTATGCTGATTATTATTATTTTTATATATATATATATATATATATATATATATATGTTACATTTGGAAATGTTATTTGTATTTTTTTATGTTGTTTATTTGTGTGTGTGTGTGTGTGTTTTTATGTGTGTGTGTGTATATATGTATGGTATACAGTACAGGTGTTTGGAAACATTACTATTTTTGTGTTTGTGAAAGAAGTTTCTTGTGTCATCAAGCCTGCATGTATTTGATCAACAAAAATACAGAAAAAACAAAATCATTGTGGATTATTACAACTTACAATACTTTTTCTATTTGAATATACTTTAAAAAAATAATTTATTCCTGTGATGCAAAGCTGAATTTTCAGCATCATTACTCCAGCCTTCAGTGTCACATGTAACATCCAGTCTATCACATGATCATTTAGAAATCTTCTATATTCTGATTTATTATGAAAACAGTTCTGCTGTCTATATATTTGTGAATAAAATGGTTAAAAAGAACTGCATTTATTAAAATAAAAAAAAAAAATAATAATATCTATTTATCTAATATATTTTCTTTACTATCACGTTTTTTATCAAAACAATAGTATTGATTCCTTAAAAAAAAAAGAAAGAAAAAAAAAAAAATTACTGCCCCCCCATTACTACCCAGCCTATAGTGTATGTGTTATTACACATTTTAAAAACATAGCCACGTCTATCAAAGTTATCCACATGATCATTTGTTCTGAAATCATTCTAATATTCTGATTTTTCTATGAGTGTTGGAAAACAGTTCTGCTGAAGTCTAATATATTTGATGAATAAAATTAAAAAGAAACGCATTTATTCAAAATAAAATAAAAACATTCTAATAATAGATATTCTAATATATAATGTTTTTTTTCTGTATTTTTGATCAAATACATGCAGCTTGATGAGCAGAAGAAATTTCTTTCAAAACATTAAAATACATGTAAAAAACTTTTTTACTTTGTAGTGTATATGTGTATATTTATGTTACTATATGTGTGTATATATGTGTGTGTATAGATGTTTTTGCATTATAATTACAATTTGAAAAGAAAAGTATTATTTAAATAATGTCACAATGTTATTTTTATTTATACAAACATTTAGGAGCACGTAATAAATTTTAGGAAAACATAATTTATTTTTCATTAATAAAATGAGGAGACATTTACAAGCAAAGTGATTTTAATTATTTGAACTAAAAGGTATACTAGATACTAGTTTAAATATTTTTGCTGCATTTCATTTTATTTATTTATTTTAGGTGTGGTATTGATATTTTTTTTTTTAAATAAAATTTAATTGCTAATTGACCTTGTTTTTGGCTAATTATCATGACTGTATCTCCAAATAAAATTGGTACAGATTGAATAATTGGTATGAAATTATATATAATATTTTTTGCATACATCCTGATAGCATATCATATATGCAATTATTTAATATATAATATTTATTTTAATATTTAAAATTAATTTTAGTTAATCATCTTGCCTGGACACTGTATTATAGATATTAAGAATTTAGTGGTAAATGTGCTTAATTGTCATGAAAATAATTACAATTTGAAAACGTATTCTTATTTCATTTAAATATTTAAAATTAGGCTTCACTTTCTAAAATGTAAAAATTAAATTGTATATTAGTTTTTGTATTGTGTGTACATATATACACACACACACACACATGATTTCTACTAATGGTCATGTGTTTGGCTCTGCAGGTTCTTCTGTGACTGCGGCGCAGGGACTCTGTCGAACCCTTGCACACTAGCCGGAGAGCCGACGCATGACACAGACACACTGTACGATTCAGCACCTCCTATAGAGTCCAACACACTGCAGCACAACTGAAGCGGAGCCGCTCCCAACACACAGACTCCATGTGCTCAGACGAGATTACACGCTAGAAATAATTCAGTTTGATTCAAATAGACTCTGAGGAAAGAAAGCATTGCGTAAACACAGAGAGGAAACATTTCTATTTAACAGACGGTCGGTCTGCTGTGGATTCGGTGTGGATCTCGGACAGCGCCGGGGACTCAGGATGTGTGGGACGGGAAATGAGGACGTCTGAGCCACACGAGAGAAACACACCCAGAGCGAACAGACTCGATGCTTCCCATGCAGCCGTCACCGCGCTCTTGTATATGTACAGAAAAAAATGACCCAGCACTTCAGTTTTGCTTTTCATTGTTTTTTTTTTTAAAGACGTTGAGTTCTTAAGGTTCTTGATTTTAATGCTTTCTCATGTAGTTTTGTATTTCCAAGCAAAAATCTTAAACGTACTTGAATGTCTTTTTATTTTATTGTAAGTATATTCATTTCAGGGTTGTTTATACCTTAGATTGCTGTATTTGTTCTGATGTCGCAGGATGTAAGTTCTTTCTGTGAAAGAGATTTGAGGAGAAAAGAGAAAAGAGAGAGAAACACTAAAGTATTCTCCAGCAATGTTTCAAGTGTGAACGTGACAGGAAGTGTTTTCACGAGACTGGTCATAACGATTCGGCCCATGTGCATATGTTCAGAAGTGAGTTAGATGATTAGCCCCGCCCCCTTATCCTGATTGGACGATGACAGGATTTAAAACCGCATCGTGTTCTCGCGCAGCTCCGCTCCGAATGCCTCGAGCGAGGCGACGTGAGCCGAAGAGACATTGCTGGAGATTTTTAAGAGGCTTCGTGCTGATCTGAAGCTCTGATGAATATCTGTACAGCTTTTGTGTTTTTTCCCCCTCCATCCAACTGTATTTGGTGACCGTGGGTTCTCATACAGCCTGAATTGTATGCATGTTCCATGACATCTAGACTTAATATATTGTGAAGTACTCAATAACCATTATGTAGCTGTTAGTAATTAATCAAAAGTTTAATTTCCTAGTCAAAGAGGAACGTGTTACATTTTTTTAAATAAACTTTATTAGATCATTTCAGTAGTGAGCGCTTGCTTTCTGTGTGACAACAAAAAAACTCCTGGACTTGTGAACAGAAGTACTTTAAACACTTTCTATCACAGCTTGCCGATCATCCGAACCAATGTTGTGAACCGTTCGCGATCAGCGGTGGGGTTTTCAGCAAATGAGCACAACTTCCTGTTAAAACAAAAGAGATTATAGTCAATAAATTAGTACAGGATCTGAACTTACATTATAAAAAACATCGTCACTTTTAAAAGGTTCGGGAATGCATCAAAATTATTTTTAGTGTTGGAAAATATTGTTTGATGGAATAGCTCCATTTTAAGCAGTCCTGACTGTGAAAATGTTATATAATGCTTTTAAAGTGCCGTTTGGCACTTGAGAGATTTTTCTCATTATTATCACGGTTGAAATGGCTTCAGCTTCAGTTAAGTATCTTTATAAAATGATTTTTTCCCCACTGAGGAGCATGAGCTTTTAATTTGAAAAATTTAGGTGTGCATAGAACTTTAACTGTAAGGGTGCATGCAGATTTATAACACTGTACTTTATTTTACCTTTGCAAATTACAAAAAACAGTTAACTCTAATGCGAGGGTGTTTTTAACGCAGTGTCTGTGGGAGTGATGGTAAATTAAACCTCGTTCTCTCCACTGACTGCCTTTATCATCTCGCTCTATTTTTTTATTTTATTTTTTTAAGTCATGATTTGCTATTTGAGCAAATGGGAATGCAAATAATTTATTTGTGGTAGTCTCCCATTGACTGCTATAGAGGTTTACCCAACTATGATGACTTCTGCTGCTGAGAAACCTGGAAATGTGAAAAAGGTCCATTAAAGAAGCCCAAAATACACCGGGACTCTTATTTTGAAGTGCTCATTCAGATGAACATTTGTGGTTAAAAAGTAATTTTTTTTTTTTTTAGGAAATGAGCAATGTTTTCTCTAGATAAGACTCTTATTCCTCGGCTGGGATCATGTAGGGCCCTTTGAAGCGGCACTGAAACTGCAATTTGGACCTTCAGCCCGTTGATCCCCCTTGAAGTCCATTATATTGGAAAAAAAACTTCAGCCCGTTGATCCCCCTTGAAGTCTTTTTTATTCTTGAAGTCCATTATATTGGAGTCTCACCACTAAAATGCCCAGATTTCTCATAATTACGAGAATTTTAGTGTGAAATGTACTTAATGAAAACGTCAATGCAAAAAATCTGAACGGTCCAATCAGAACTCAGTTCGTTAAGTCACTCATTTGTAGTGATGGCTGCTTTTGAAACACTGCTTCACGAAGCTTCGAAATCTTTGCGAATCATGTTTTGAAACAGTGGTTCGGATTACAGATCAAAATGCCAAAGTCACGTGATTTCAGTAAACGAGGCTTCATTACGTCATAACGGTTTCGAAATTTCAATAGTTCGCCTTGGGGGGGCGATCTCTGTGAACCACTGCATCAGCGTCTATAATCATACGACCTCGGATCAGTTTGATCAGTTTGTAGACATTTTTAATAAAACATTTAAGTAATTAAAAGGACGAGTAGCAGTTAATAGTCTCTTACTGGCCTGTTTAGACAAGCGCTCCATGAAACAAACAAACACAAGCCCTTGCAAATTATTTTAAAGACGCCTATTATACAGACACTTCATTTTTAATAGTATTTTATTATTTTGATTGCATTTAATATATTATACTTGCAAGAAAGCGTTTTGATTGGGTTTGTAAAAGCTGTTTTTATGCATGTTTTGGTCTGGGTTTTTGTTGCATTTACACAGTTTTGACCAGCATGTGGTGTTTTGAGCGATTCAAAACAGTGAATCATTTTGCAAAGCGATTGATTCAATTGATTCGAAGCTTGGAAATGGTTTGTTTCTCACATCACTACTTACTTGAATACCCTGAGAGACACGGTGCTCCTCTCGAACTCGCGCGCCTTCTTATGGCCGGACTGGATGACTTCCTCCGGGATGTTTGCCAGGCGAGCCGCGTTGAAGCCGTAACTTTTGGGACACGCGCCTCTGATGAACTTGTACAGGAAAGTGATGGTCTCCTGACTGGGGTCCTCGCACTCATTCTCCACCATACAGGCCTGACAGGAAACTCAGGGAGATCAGGTCACTCCAAATATAGCTCAGTGTACAGTAAGAAATGAGCAGGGTCCATTTCTGATTTAATGCTGACTATTTACACTAACAGGTGTCAAAATAAAACATCACACCTTGTTAAATAACCCACACTCATCATCCCTAAAAGCGTGGGAATGCACTCACAGTGGAAGTCTAATGGGAAAGTGTTTGGGAGGATTTAACAGGAGAAACCTGTAAAAGTTCCTCGATCATTCTTTTATCGATGGGACTAATGTTCTAGATGGACACACTTTTGGTTAAACATGAAAAAGTCTGAAAGTTATCAAGTTTAAATGGTCATGGCAGAAGCTAAAAACCTGGATATAAAGACAAGGTTAGTAAATGATTTGTAAATTAATTTTTAATTGTATATTTTAGGTTTTCATTTTAATTCTAGTAAACATTTTATGAATTTTGCTTTTTTTTTGTATTTAAAAAACAAAAAAACTTCCTTTTTAAAGATTTTTTACTTTCAAATATTAATTATTTAAAGACTTCCTAAATTAAAATGCATCAGTATATTTTAGTATCATTTTTACACTATTATAGTTTTTTTATACACTATTTTGAAGTAGCTTTTTTATTTGTTCTATCTTTATTTTAATTTCAATTAATATTACATTATTATTTTTGTATTTTAAAAATATGTCTAAATAGTTTATGTTTATATTACATTATTATTTTTGTATTTTAAAAATATGTATAATTAGTTTTTGGTTATACTTTATAAGATTTGTTTTTGTATCATTTTTAACTTTTTAAAATTTTTTTGAGTTTTTTTTTGTTATACTTTGTTTCCATCTAAATTTTAGTCAATGTTTTAGTCATTTTTTTATTTTTTTTTTAACTTTTAAACATTTCTTATTTATAGACTTTCTAATTTAGAATGCATGTTATTTTATGTAGTATTATTTATAGACTTCACGTTTTATTCATATTAAATTTTTTTACAAAGTTTACATTAATTTTATTCAATGTTTTTGTATTTTTTTTTAAATGTCTATATGTTTTGTATTAATATTTTAGTTTAATTTATTTTAGTATTTCAAGTTCATTTAAAAAATAAGAAGTTTTCTGTATTTAATTTCAGTTAACGTTCTTTTTTTTTTTTTTTTAACAACAATAAGTGCATTCGTGTAAATGATTTTTGCATGTCTTTACAAACATTTTACATTGTAGTCGTCAGCAGGCCACAGAATATTACTGAAAATGTTTTTGCTATTTTCTGTATGAAGGTGCAGACGGTGAAACGGACCATGTGTCCGAGTCTGACGGCGGGGTCCTGGACGTGCTCCTCCACCAGTGAGTGGTAATGAGTGGAGAACAGGGTCCGGCAGCAGATCTTCTCTGACAGCTCCTTCACCACTGCGCTCGCAATGGCTGTGCCGTCATACGTGGCCGTACCTCTGCCTGCAGTTCAAGCAGAACTAAAGGTTACCATCTACTGTGGGTGCATAGTTTAATGTGAGATGAGCAACTAAATTACCCAGTTCATCCAGCAGCACGAGGGAGTGGTTGGTGGCGTGCAGCAGGATGCTGGCCGTCTCGCTCAGCTCCACAAAGAACGTACTTTCACCTAGAAAACAAAACACAGTCGATTAAGTATTCAGAGTAATGCTCACGCGTGAAGATTGAACGGATAAGAAGCAAGTGGCGATTTACCAGACATTATACGATCAGAGGCGCCGAGACGAGTGAAGACTCGGTCCACGGGAGTGAGACGCAGACTCTCAGCAGGCACGTAACAGCCCAGCTGGGCCAGAATCACCACCAGACCACACTGAGAAGGACAACA
Source organism: Cyprinus carpio (assembly GCF_018340385.1). NCBI lineage: Eukaryota > Metazoa > Chordata > Actinopteri > Cypriniformes > Cyprinidae > Cyprinus > Cyprinus carpio. The sequence continues at coordinate 26,186,060 of NC_056584.1, read as the reverse complement.
GAATAAAATCTGAAAGAATCTGCATATTACTTTATTTCAGTTTAACTGGTAATTCACCACTTAGGTCCCTTCAATAGTTCTCAGTTATAAGAAATTATTTTTAAAAGCACAATTATTCCATATAAATAATGAGGTCAATAGATTTGTGTAGTTATGCAATATTTTCCACCCTTTTCGAACAATAAATTCCTTTAATTTTTTTTTTTTTTTTTTTTTATTAATTATAGATATATTTTAATTTTTATTAATATGTTATTTTTTTGTTATTATTTTTTTTTTTTTTTTTATAGAATTAACAAAAAAGGCTAAAAAAAATTATATAGAAACCTGCAATTCCCATAAATAAGAGCTCCAACCACATCCTTCCTTTTTTTCCTTTTTTTTAATAAAAAATAAAAAACAAGGTCCATGTTTTTTATAGATTTAATTAATATTATTTAATCATTTATTATGTTCACTGGGAGAATTTCCAGGCCTGTACAACTAAACTGGCAGAAAGAATTAAAAATAATTCGATTACAGTTCTTTACTGAATAATGCAATGCACAATGAAATCGAAAAATTCGGTCACGGTTCAGTACAAATTTATTTTGGTGTGGTTCATAATTACTTTCGAATACAATGTAAAATGTCATTTACTTCTTTTGCGACACTTGGATATCACACCAGATCTGAAGGTTTACATTTTACGTGTTTAAAACCAAAAACAAGTCAAGAATAGTATTTCTGTAACTAAGTTGTTTTGGATAAAAGCTTCTGTATGCAAAATGTATTCAGGAGAAGAATACATGCCGTACTGTTATTCAATGCATTTAATTATAATTTAAGATTTGTGGACATTACCCTTTCACTAACACATCATGAACATTGTTTTTGTTGAAAATAGGTTAGCAACACTCACCTGTCTCATCAGGGTGGACTTGCCTCCCATGTTCGGCCCGGTGACTAGTACACATGGGGCAAGTGCTTGACCGTTATCTTGACCCTCTTCTTCTTCACCACCGGGGCAAGCGATGAAGATGTCATTGGGGATGAAATCATCACCGAAGAAGGTCTTGGTGACGCAGGGGTGACGGGACCTTCTCAGATCCAGGAAGGGGCGTGACTGAGACCCCGGGAGAACTATCTCTGGTCTTGTCATGGGCCCGTCGATGCTCTGACTGTACCGGGACATGCTCAACAGCACGTCTGCAGAGGTGGAGAGAACAACAGGAACATGTCAGTGCACCCTATTACCAATCACAATATCACTTTCGGACCAAAACATTGATTTCACAGTTCTGAAAAATCTTAAATTATGAGAAGAAATGAAAAACCTTTCAAATTAAACATGCCAGTTGTTTTTAAATGCCTTGGTGAAGTTGTGCATGCAACCATTCTGTAGCTATCTTCAATGCCAAACAATGCAACATGCTGTTGCAATTCAGTTACATGCACAGTCTTGCACATTATGCTTAAGGCAACAACTAAACCTGTATCTTTGATTTTGAACATAAATGTCTGACTTTTTAAAGTTGCAGGGCAGTGGAATGGGAAAAAAGATGCATTTTTAAAACGTTTAACTCTCTTGTTAATGCCCAAGATGCTGCAAATGATGTAAGTGACATCTGTGTCTTGCAATGTCAGGATATCGATACACACAAACAGGTTTTAATGAGCTGGTTTTTCTCAATCAGCTTTTTGTTGGGCATGCAAATCCACTAGTAACTAGCATAAAATCAATGCTTTGACAACCTATCCATAAAGAAGAGCTAAATAAACCACAGCTGAATTTGAAAAACAGCTTATTTTCAGATGAATTCTGAATGAATTGAGCATGTTGGCATTACTGATGTAAAGTATGGTAAATGTGACGTTCTGCATGAAGTATCTTTTGATGAATAGGTAAAAACAATGTGTTCTCCTCTCCTTTTTATGTATACCAAATGTTTAAATGTTGTTTTTTTTCTTACCAAGTACTGCCATGCACTCAACCGCTGTCTGCCAATCTTTGCACTTCTTGTCGAAGTTGTAGAAGAGTCTTCTCATGCAGTCTTTCAGTGCTGCTTCTCGTTTGTCTTCCCAGCTCTGTAGCTCTGAAAACAGCCTCTCACTGTCTTTGGTTGAGTACCGTTTCCATCCCTTCTTAGTGGACCTCACCTCGTACTCCTCCGGCACACTCCTCTGGGAAACACTGTCTGGAACTTCGAGCTGGTAGCGGTTCCTTCCTGTTCCCCAAAAAGAAAGATTCTTACAGCCCAGTCGCTTCTTCTGTCGGTCCAGGTATTCCTGCAGGCCTCTCTCACATTCTTTTATCCCGTTTAAGGCCTGGTCGTACTCCGGATCGAAGCCGGCCTTTGGCGTGATGACGCCTGTGGTGCGAGCCTTCTGATGGTCGAAAGCCGTATCCCAACGTTTGAGCTCTGGCGAAAGGTCTGGGAAAAGCCCATCTTCGTTTTCAGTCTTGAGGAGCATCACTTGACGCAACAGTTTGGATTTGAAGCCTTCTGCAGTGGGCTCCATGATCGACACGATTTCTCTCATAACTTTAAAGCCCTCGAGCGCGGCGAGAAAGTCGGCGATCTTGCGTTTGCTGTAGACGACTTCTTCGTACAGAATGGCTCGGGAGTCCGGATGGTCCTGTCCTTTCAAAGGAGTACCCATGCTGTGGATCTTGCTAAGCAGCCTTTCGAGATCCGGAAGCTTCTTTAGCAGGTCTGTGACTTCGGTCGCTTGGGACGGCGCGCCCGTCAGGTCCTCCACTGCATCTAGGCGATCTCCAATGGAGGATGGATTGCAAAGAGGGCCGCAGAGCCATTGCTTTAGCAAGCGTTTGCCAAAGGGAGTGCAACACGTGTCCAGTCGCTCAAGTAGGGTTCCCTCAGGACCTCCAGTTGAGCTGTTATGAAGGATCTCAAGGTTAGCAAGAGTCACGCCATCCAAAACCAATCGTTGACGAGTCTGGGCAAAGAAACACGACGCTCCTCCAGCCTGCTCCATCTCTACGTCGACAGGAACATACTCCTCGAAGTTTCCCATTGAGAGAAGCTCCTTATCCACTAGACATTTCTTCAAGTAGAACATGCATCCGCCAAATGCAGAAAGCGCAAGTTCGTAACCCGTTTTTGGAGTGAGGCTCAAAGCGTCACATTCGGACGTCATTGCTTTTAGAGTCGAAGGCAACACTGATGTCTTTTCATCACCGTCTTTGCTTTCGTTGAAGTAGTCTTCCTCTGAAAGGACCTTGAGGGTCTTCTGCGCATCCCAAAACTGCGAACCGGCATTGAGGCCTTCTTGTAGAGTTGACGACAAGATGGCTTTAAAGATTTTCGACGTCTCGGCTGACGGGATGCCCTTCTCGTAAAGCACCTGGGCTGGCGAATAGTGTGCCACCAGAGTACGCAAACGGGAACAATGCCGGTCATCCTGGAATTGACCGATATGGAAGCGTCCCACCGAGGTGTCGACGAAACAGACCCCGTAGATGTGTCCGTGTCCCGCGCTGTCCTCCTCGCTCTTCTCTTTAACGCTCAGTAGATACTTGCTTTGAGTTTCAGAAGGGGCGCCGTCGAGCACGCTGTACGTCTGAGTCCCCCGCGTGATGATTCGGCAAACCTCTCGCTTGACGACGCGGTCGAATTTAGTGGGACGCGCCAACGTCTTACATCGGGCTTCCATCATCTCAGGCGTCTCGGTCTGCTCCACGCGAGCCACTTTGTAGCCTTTTTGCACGAGCACGTCTGAGAAGCGTCCAAAGCCGATCTCGGGGAAGCCAGAATGTGCCCAAGTACCCCTCATGAAGGTAAGACCGAGTTCGTTGACGCCGATCACAGCGTCCATGTGGTAGAGCTCGTAGAACTTACCGACTTTGTAGAACAGGACGGTATCGAACATCTCGGACTTCAGCTGCCACCAGCGGCGCATCCCAGGCGTCGTCCTGTTGTGGAAATCCTCGGGGACGTATAGAGTCGCGGGGTCGTAGTTTTCGTCAGACTGACGTCTGCGCTGCGCATCCTTCCGCTTGCCGTCTTGCAGCCACTCGAGTTTCTCGTGGTCCCACACCGTTGGTCCTCCATCCGTCCCGTTTGCGCCGCTGCTCTGACTCTCGAAGTTGTCCGGGGCTGAGAAAGAAGAGAGTCGAGATTTGGTGTCAGGCGCCACAGACGAAAGAGGTGCTCGTTTTGGTGGATCTGCTTTGCTCTTTGATGTAGCAGGCTTCTCTGAAGGACGTTTGCGCTTCACGGGTTTCACAGGGCTGTCTGGTTCAGTCTCCGGCTCGCTTTCTTCTTCATCCTCAGCCCCGCTGCTCACTCCCTCCTCCTCATCATCATCCTCGTCGCTGCTTCCTCCCGCCTGATCAGGTTTGAACTCTTCACCGGAGTCATCGCTGTCGGACGCCACCACGATTCGGCGACGCTTGGGCTTCAGACCCTTTTCAGCTGCAGCACGAGACGAACGTCGACTGAGCTTTGCCTTTTCTTCAACCTCTTCCTCAGACACTTCTGCATCTGATACAGTTGATTTATCAACCTATAGTAATATATACATATATGATAATGATATTAAAATAATGTAAACACAACTGAAAGATGAATAAGTTACAAAAAGTTATATACAGGTGTAATGGAATATACAGTATTAGAATAGTTTTGTGATTAAGATGCCGTTTGTGCATTTATGCTAAATGTATTTAGTCAAACAGATTTGGAAAGACTAAGAAATATGTTAATTATTTTAAATTTTTGGTTTAACTATCCTCTTAAAACTACACGCATGTTTTATGTGCATATGAACTAGGGCTGTGCAAAAAAAAAATAGAATGCGATTTCACGCGCATCTCATCAGTAAAGATGCTTCTGTAATTAGTAGTATATTTCCAGCACGTGTGTTAAGATCAGGGTTGCCAGGTTTTCAAAACAAATCCTGCCCAGTTGCTTCTCAAAACTAGTCCAAAACTAGCCCAATCGAGTTTCCAGGAGGTTCCCCGATAAAAATTGCATCCCGAGGTTAAAATATACGTTTTTTTGGCAGGGTTGCCTTGGTAAAATTTGCATTTTAGGGGCTAAATATCACGTTATTGGTATTGGGGTCGCTTCAATCCGCGGACATGAAAAACAACCGCAGACTTGGCAACGGTTTTTCTTGTGAAGCGGCATTTACTACACAGAGCCGTAGTCCACCGACAAGCTACACAAAATCGACAAAGAATCGCCTGCGATTTTAAAATCGATTTTGTGTAGATTGTCAAGTGAATTACGGCTCTGTGTAGTAAATGCCAACCAGTGTTGCCAAGTCTGTGGTTGTTTTTCATGTTCGTGGGTTGAAGCAACCCCAATACCAATAACGTGATATTTAACCCCTAAAATGCGAATTTTGCCAAGGCAACCCTGCCAAAAACCTGTATTTTTAATCGCCAGAACGAAACACGATTGGACTAGTTTTGAGAAGCAACTGGGCAGGTTTTGTTTTGAAAACCTGGCAACCCTGATCAGAACGTACGTGCTGGAGATATACTACTAATCACAGGAGCGCCTTTACTGAGGAGATGGGTTATATTTTTTTCGATTTTTTGATATGAATTTATTTTGGTTTAGTTTGTTCTAGTGTATGTTTACTTCTATATCTTTTCTTCTTCATCAGACGGATCCATGCACACGGACATCTTCAGTCTCTGCTCAGGACAGTCCTTCATCGCAACATCCGCCAGCTCCATCGCTTTACGGATCACAGGCTTTCCGCTGAAGAACACGCCGCCGGATTTGGCATCTGCGCTATCAGAGCCGAAAAAACCCCAATAATAGTTCATATTCCAGCTTGAGAAGAAAGTGGACGAAAACAACGTTCTTCTGGAAACGAAGACCTGCTCACCTTGATACTCTCGTATGTATTTTGTGTTTACCCATCCTCGGGTTGGCGGTTCATCGAAGAAGTGAACGTGGAGTCTTTGGTCTCGTCCACGTCCCCTCATCTGCTGTCCGGTGAGGGGCTGAGGAACAACCATACAGGGCCACCAGGGATGGCCTTCCATCTTGGCCCAAACCAGAGCGCCAGCGCTAAATACGGATGACGGTTCTCTGCTGGAGAGAAACAACGATCTCAAATAAATCATGGTACATAAGATTAAAATTAAGCACTTAATGCGTTTTGGCACCGTGTCCAAATCATTTTTGAAGGCTGCGTTAAGTATGTATACATATATAGTGAGTATATCAGTGTGACTAATGCATTTTATTTTATCTACACATTTTATCTGGTTTATTAATAAAAAGTCATAAAACTATGTTCAATATTAAGTAAAGAAAACTTTGAAATTATTGTTTATAATCGTTTTAGATGCAATACGTCACACTGCAAAGACTAATTTATATATTAATATGACAATAATGTACTTTTCATAACTATAATTTTTATATTAACTCATTAAATCAGCGGTAGACCTGACGGAGTAAACATTAAAAACGCATAGGAATTGGTTTATGCTACATAACTACATAAATACTATATAAAAAAAAGTCATAAAAATAATTAAACGACATGCTTAAAGGGTTCGTACACTCGTGTTTGGATACTGTTCTAAAATTAATGTATTATTTTAAAGTAACAATGTACTGTAGTAGCGGTTTTTTAATGTAAAGTATGGTTGCTATGGAGAATTTTTGTAAGGGACGCTCCTATTGGTCAAAACCGCCCCCTTCCACAAAATCTCCCGCCAAACAGTAGCACGTGGAGTCATATATTTGACACAGTACTCCGGTAAGTTTCCATAATGTGTTAATAATCTACAAAATTCAAATTGTGAAACTAATACTTGCAAAATGTTACTGCAATTAAATACATACGTGTCATTTTAAACCTACAAAAAAAAAAAAAAAAAAATTTCTACCAATGCAAATACGGCACATGACAAAACTGTAAGGTACTTTCAAGAATACCATGGTACTTGTTAATTAAATTTTAATGCATATATCAAAGTACCATGATATCTCACGATAGCATCACTGTGGTAACCAGTCCCTGGTTCCTGTACCTGTCTTTAGTATGGGCTGCTTTCTCTCCGAATAGTTTCGCATGTCCAGCTTTAGCTTGAGATTTGACGGGTTTTGGTGGAGTTTTCTTGCTGCTGACTTTGGCTTCTTCTTTGGGTGAGGTGTTGGATCTGCTCGCTGCATCTGCCTCCGCTGGAGACGGGTTAGATCTGGCCTTCACCGCGAGAGGCGGCGACTTCGTGAAGAAATTAAAAAGAGAGCTTTGCTTCGCCATCTCTCCAAATGGGTGCTGTGCAATATGGTGTTTAATTACTCAAAAACAACTCATATATTCCATTCCAGCAGGTCCGGAACTGTCCGGCGGAGCTGAGAGTTCGCGGAAAAACGCTGCTGGTGCCGCGGAACGGGAAGAGGTGTGACGTCTGAAGGCTGTGGTGTGGTAGGAATATGTGTGTATGTTTTTACTTTTACGACAACGTGGTTGATGTGGTGTGCTTTTGTTTTTTTATTTAGGAAATGTATAAGGGGTGTATATGTTATGCTGTTTTAATGCTCTATAATTAAATTCTTACTAGTAAGAATTACAATTTGAGAGATCTTTGCAATTTGTACGAGCTCTATAATTCTTCTTATAGTAATAGTTTTTACTAGTAACAATTCATTAGAGAACTCTGTAATTCAATTCTTACTAGTACGAATTACAATTAGAGAGATCTTTAATGCAATTTGTGCTAGTAACAATTCATTAAAGAGCTCTATAATTCAGTTCTTTCTTGTAACAATTCATTAGACAGCTCTATAATTCAATTCTTACTAGTAATAATTTATTAGAGAGCTCTATAATTAAATTCTTACTAGTAACAATTCATTAGACAGCTCTATTATTCAATTCTTACTAGTACCAATTACAATTAGAGAGATCTTTAATGCAATTTGTACTAGTAACAATTCATTAAATAGTGCTATAATTCAATTCTTACTAGTAACAATTCATACAATTCATTCATACGATAACATTCATTCAATACGACGCTTTAAAAACGTGATGCTGAAGTTACGCATGTGTTCTGTGTGAGTCAAAAAATTAATTATTAAAATTAATAGAATTAATAGAAATGTAAAAAGTGGTGTCTACTAGTAATATTCATATGAGACATAAAAGGGCGCTAGCAAGCCAAATTTCAAATATATAATCTAGATTAATAGGATTGATATAGCAAAGGGCACTAGCAAGCCAAATTTCAAATATATAATCTGATGGTGCTATGAAGCGTCGCTTGTACTGAGATCTGATGTTTGGCCTGAGGGGACTCTAAGATGTAGATCTGTAAGAGTGTATTTATTCGAAGTAGTATATGAGAGAAGGCAGCATAGTAGTTTGAAAGCAATGTGATGGATTAGAAAGATATTATGTCATATTTAGTTTTCATTTTGTGTCAGCAGGGTGCAGTGTTGGCCCACAACAAATTTGCACGACTTCACGCAGTAAATGGTCATGCATTTGTAGGATTTGTAATATTGATGTGTTGGATTAGTTTGTGATATTTGGATATGATTTTTTAGAATGTTTTTATAGTTTTACTATATAGACACATTTAGAACAGGAACAAAAAGTTTTGTAATATTAACTAATTTGTGATATTTAGATCTGGATTAGAGAGTTTTGTAATATTATATAAGGTTATTTTTGGATCATTCAGATACTATTTTATTATGTTTTTATGAACAAAAAGTTTTGTAATATTATATAAGGTTATTTTTGGATCATTCAGATTTTTTTTTTTTTTGTTTTTTGTTTTTTATGGTAAATATAGTTAAATTATGTTAAAATGAATAAAAATGGTTTATAAATAGTTTTTATTCATTTTTATTTCAAGTTTTAGTTATTTTAGTAAATCAAGTTAATAGATTTTAGAATTTAAGTTTTAATTTCATTTTATCATCAATTAACGTTTATTTAACATTTATTATTTAAATAGTTTTAGTTAACTGTAATAACCCTGATGTAAGATATGATATCCATATCTCTCTCTTATAATATAGAAGATGTATCAAATATTCTACAACTTTTCTACAACAAGTGTAAGTGAATTAGCCACGTGATCTCCTTCTACTTTGGATTAATCTGAAGGAAAAAAAAAAAAAGTATAAACTTAGACAAAATGCATAATAGGAGCATCTTTCAGTCTTCTCAGATTTACACCCAACTGTACAGATGGTTACAGTTGCATAGACAGCATGGATATATGCAATACAGAAACAAATAGGATCACAAAAAAAGAGCTTTAGAAGCTGTGACGGTGTTGATTTGTCCAAATCACACTGTATGTCTGTGAGTTTGGGGATCTGGTAATTGTGATTGCCCAAATCTCATAATCTGTTTCAGGAAATACAGGCATTATTGGGTCTCTGTAGCCATTGCAGTGGTGTTTTTATCCCGTCTGAGGTGTTACTGGAGTGCAGTGCTCTTGACAGCTGAGCCGTGTGTTTCTGTGGGAGGAAGAGGTGTAGGTTTCTTTGTCAAGTCAGTAATCATCTTCACCATTTTCAGTGTGTTCTTCAGTAACACTGATTATTAAATCTGACAGACTGAAGTATAATAGCACGGTCGAAATGACTCGGTAGCAAGCTGTACTTTAAAGCGAACACTTTCTCAGCCTCATGCTCTTATTTGTTTGGTCAGGATAATTTCCAGTCACTGTTGACTCTCTCATTAATTCGTCTGCGGTGCTTATGACTCCATATTCTCACTATGCTTATCTGTCACGATGCATTGAATGTTTCTGTTTCTCATCTATAAGATAGCTCTTTGTGTCTTTATTTAACCTTGACACTTTCACACAGAAAAACTCAATGCAGCACCTTTTAGCACCAAACCTGTGGTATGGGATTGTTCTGCAGTGAACAGACAGATAAAGCGGCTAAGGAAGCTCTTCAGTTAGAAATAACAGAATGTAATATTCCAGTAAAATCTGATTTAAATCTGTACATTAATAATTAATGGCTAATGTAATGAATGCATATACAGCAAACTATATGAAGTGAATCCAGTAGTAAAGGAAAGAAGTAATTACTGTTTTGAAAATAGATATGACCATGTTGTATATACAGGATGCTGAATTGGACATGCAGTACTCACTCATTCACATTTATTGAAAGCTGGTGTGGTCAAAGACAAATTTCAACCATGTTTGATATGTATTGTATTGTTTGTGTTGTATTGAAAACTCATTACCTATACAACAGGTAAAAATAGCACAAGCCATGATGAGTCATTATTCATAGTCTGAATCAGCAACGGATCACAGCCTTCTGCATCTATCTAGAAAATTAATTTGACATAATGATTTCAAACTTCAACTTCAAATCAGAAACATGCTTTAAAAAACATTGAAAACAGGTCTGATATAGATAATTGACATGGCATACAGATAAAGACATGTTAACATTTTGTCTAGAATTGTGATTGTATCTGATTTGAGTGGGTTTCTTTGTTGTTTTTAAGCTGTTTGTTGTGTCTGATTTTGGAAACCGTGAACGACATGTGTTTGTGTGCATTTGTTTCAGTGGTGCTATTGTAATATTTTAACTATTAAAACATTTCTAAGTATTAGATTTTTTTTATTTTTTTATTTTTTATTTAAAAATATTGTTTTGGCAACTAGCTCAAATAAAATAAGTACTAAAATCAGAATGAAATAAAAATTTTTTTTTTAAAATAAAACCATTAGAAAATAAGTTTTCATTAGTTGAATTAAAGCTGAAATAAAATATAAATGTTAGATATATTTATAGAATATATTTATATATGTGTTGCCTTGGCAACTAGGTGAAATAAAACAAGTTTAAATACTAAAATCACTAAAGCGGAAATCAAAATAAATTAAAGCCAAATAAAAATATTTTTAATAAAAAATACAAAAACAAATAAAATGAGAAAAGCAAATGAAAAAATTACAAAAACTTAAACTGAAATTAAAATAAAAGCTGGAAAGAAATAAAAGCAAATTCAAAATATTAATGAATACTATAATAGTGTATACATATAATACTAAAATAACAATGTGTTTTTCCAGCTTAGCATGATGTTATTATATTAGGTGATCATTCACCGCTATACCGTGACTTTCAGCCATGATTGTGTTATCTTTGTATTCTGCCAACAGTAATAATAACTCACTTTTATGAGGGAGTATTTAATTTGACCTTGCTTTATAATACTCTTCCTTCTCAAATGGATTTGTTTGGCATCATTGAAGCTTAATTGCTGTTTGTTTAATAGGTTTCCCTGTAGCAGTCAAGATGACACACAGCGTCTGGCCAGGCTTGTGTGTGTATGAGTGAGAGAGATTTCCCGTCCTCCTCGAGATTGTTCTGGTTCTCGGCCTTTTGGCAGATGCTTCAGCCGGAATAACTACAGTTTGCTCCATAATTATATTCCCTGCAATTAGCACTGGAAGTCAAGTACTTAACTGTGGGGCTCAGTCATGACGGAGTATTGCAGCCATCTCAGTAACTCGAGTTTCTGGGTGAATGCAACACCTTTGTGTTTGTGACCCACATGCTAAAGCACTGCAAAATATTCAGCTTTCTGAAGTCATACATTTAAGTGATGAATGATTTTTGGGGATGTTTTTGGGATAGTCTGGTACAAAGTGTCTTAAAGAGGCAGACTTGAATGTACAGTTTGTTGTTTTAATATCACCGAGATACCATCATACTTTTTTAAGGTTTTGAATTATTTATGTTTTAGTTTTAATAATTTTGGAACATCAAAGAAATGAAAATGAGAAATGAAAATCACAAATCAATGGAAAAAAATACAACTACTTTTTAAAAAATGTTTTATTTTATTTCAAGTAACAAAAAAATATTTTTTCCAATAGTTTTAGTTAACTATTTTCTATCTATCTATCTATCTATCTATCTATCTATCTATCTATATATATATATATATATATATATATATATATATATATATATATATGTATATATATGTATATATGTATATGTATGTGTGTTTTTAAAAAAATATTTTATTTTTATTTTTATCACATATAATTATTATTTTATTTCAGGGACTATTTTTTTTTCATATATATATATATATATATATATATATATATATATATATATATATATATCTTATTTGGTACTTGTGTCCTACATCATACTTTTTGGCACTTTTTTGCTGTATAGGAAATTAAATACTAAACATCTTTAGTTGCCACATAAGAAAGGAACTCATCAAGTTTGGAAAGGATGAGTAAATGAGCAAATTCATCTTTAAGGAGCTTATTTTAAAGTCTCCGTAATTAATTATAATTAAGTGTTCAGAATCTCAATAGCATTCAGGGTTTACCAAGCGTGGATGTGCATGTCTCAGACAGCTTCATCATCTCACTGTCTGGAGTGTAAACATCTCCCGCATACCACTGTCTTCTGAAACGCAGACTGACAGGATGGAGGGACCGAGAGCTAATCTAAGTGTTAATTGGAGATCTGAGAATAAGACGTCTCAGCAGAAAGGAGTCAGTATCTGTGGACGAGGCTCTTTTAACCTGCTTCAGCATCATACTGACCTTCAGCAGCACTGAATTCATCTTTGCTGAGTTTATATAGCAGGTTTAGCTCATAGTTCATGGATTTGCTTTATAGTTGATATTTAATAATTGCTTTCATCCAAGGTGACTTGTAGTATGCTAATTTCAGGGACAGACATCTTGCAGTGACCTGAGGTCAAGTGATTTGGCTGTTATCTTGATTACTCAGGTTCCTAGGTCACACCAGTTTGTGATTAACATTGCAACCTCTGTGTTAACAAAAAACAAGCAGTATCGTATGCACACTAAATAAAAATCTAGACTAAAAAGATCTGGAAAAGATGCATTATTATTAAATTTGCATTGTGAAAAAAAGCCAGCAAGAAAATATTTTGCACATGACTTTCTTCAGATCACTGAAGTATTTAATTTTGCAGGAATTTTAACCTGATGGTTTCTTACAGATTGGTTTTTAAAGTAAGTTTTAAATTATTATTATTATTATTATTATTATTATTATTTTGTTAGATGATTATTTGCAATTATTATAATAGTAATTTCTTTACAACAAAAAAATTTATTTGTACATTTCTTTGAAAGAAAATGTGAGAGGCGCTTGCATCTGAAAAATGATTTTATTGGATCTCGTTTTGATTTAATAATCTTTATAATTTTATCTATTTTTAATGAGTTTTTTTATTGTAATTATTAAATACAACTATTTATTATTATTTTTTAATTAGCTGAAATAAAATGAGTTTTTGATATATTTTTTGTTATTTTTTAAGTCTTTTTTTTATTTTTTTTATTTTATTTTTCAGATTGTGGTGAGTTAAGTGTAGTAAAATTAGAACAACATTTCAGCACATAATGAAAAAATTTATAAACCAGAAGTGCAACAATACTCGCTATTTTACATGAACTTTTGTGTTAAACCAGGTCTTCAAATATCTGTTCTATTTTTGTTTTATGTCATTAAAGATGAGGAATGTAATATCTGCACCACCAAACAGAAGATTTGAGTTGTGTTTGGGATGCTGGGTGGTTGTTTACTTTGCTCAAATCCCTCCTTAAATGTCAATCTGTGGGATTTTATGATCTGTCTTATTGTCCAGCAGGTGAAAATCAGTCTGATTTCTTATTAAAGGTGCAGCGCATTACAAGAAAATGTATTTTAATCTAAAAATTATACAATTTACCTTTAAGCTACACCTTAATTTTCTGCATTAAAACTTAAACAGAATGGATGACGTGCTCGTCAGGGATTCATCTGACTGTCCTTTTCTCCATCAGCATGTTTAGTGCAGACACACGCTCTAGGACTCACATCGTAACCACTTGATCTGGTAGATGACTCCCTGTAGGAGTGCTGGATTATATGGTTATCACTGCAGAAAATTCCCAGTCTTAACCTGCGCTTTGCTCTGACAACCTACATCAAGAGTCAGCGTATACTCAGCTGTTTACTGAACTAAACCGCACTTCTTACTTCATCCTGAACTACACGGTCCGTCACAATAGTCATAAAGATGGCAGGTGGGGTGTGATAAACCTCCCAATTAATAGAAAGTATCAGTGATATAGTGTACTCCTCGTACAAGTGGAAACCTGGAAATTGTTACCTTAAAGAGCAGGTCATATGGTATTTAAAAGTGTCCTAATATTGTGTTGGAGTCCCCTACATCAGGTTTAAATGCATCTAAGGTCAGAAAACAATGTAATTTTCTCAAAATATACATTTAATATTAGAGTCATTTGCCATTGTCATTCCCTAAAGCTGCACTAGGTATACATCACATATTGGCACAAAAATTTTTTTTGAGCACTTAATTGTACACCAAGTATCAATCGTACTTACAGGTTGTGGTTCGGAGAGTTTGTTACTCCAAATTAAGAAGATTAGAAGCCAGTAAAGAGAAAAGATGAGATTAGAGAAGCAGTCCTTGATAAAATGACATGCACACAACAAAAGGCTTGAATTGTATTTCTGTGGTATCCCTGAACACAGTCTTCTTAAACACACTAACTAGCAGAAGTGTTTTTTGTGGGGTGGTAATATGTTTGTTTTTATTTGGAGGGCAGGGGGTGATGATGATGTTTTGTTACAGTGTGGTGTATATGTGTAAGGGGAAAGATTTTAGAATATAATGACTCGTTAATGCGATTCAGAACCGACTCTCTCTTTTGAGAGACAGTATCTTTATTTATCATTCACTTTTTGATTAACAACTTTGCAGATTATTTTCATTTAAGGATAGCTTTATTATAAACTGCAAAAGAGATATTCTTCAAAAACCCATATGACCTGCTCTTTAAAGGAATATTTTAGTTTTTGGTTGAAATTTTCTTTTAATGTGCTGGTCTTTTGGGTTTTTGAGATGTAGCATTAAATCAGTTATAAAATCCATAAACTGTAGTTTTACATTAAAGAGTTCCCATGATGCAACCTGGGGTTAAGTGCATTATTCAAGGACGTGGTATTGAAAGAGGCAGCCAGTACTTATCCATTTCATGAGGTTTGAATCTGTGAACGTTTCATTAAAATCACCTAACCACTAACATATTTTTTAATGATTTTTTTCATAGAATGTGCTTAGATAAAATAAGTTTTTTTAGTTTTTTGGGTTTAGTATGAGGATACATGCTCTAAGAGTATTATGCATTATGTATTTTGTGTGAACATTTGGAAAAATGCCATTGGTATCCATTGATTTCTTTCCTTTTTTCCTTGTTTGTTGAACACTTGATATCATATTAATTTAAAGTCCTTTTTAAGCCATTATCGTTTTGCCTGGAGACTAGTTTTGGTCACAAATAGTCTGATTAATCTGCTACATATAATATTTTAAAACTCATCATATTATTAACATATATGTTCATATACAATTTTTACTATGGGGATTATATATATGTTTTAAACTTATATCTTCATCTACCTGGAGAATATATGAGATGTCTGTATGAGTGCATGCAAAAAGATCTGATCTGTGCAGCCCGTGATGTTCTTGTGTTTCTGCAGTGTAAATCTATGTTTTTCTCTCATTTATTCATCACTTAGTATAAGTAGCAGCAGACCTTACTTTGATAAATCACAATTTGAGGAATCATTCAAGACAAGGAACGTTTAATCCATATAGTTTCAGGCTTTTTTTCAGATCACAAACAACAAAGTTTGAGCAGCAGCTGTAGCCTTGGCTCTTCCTCCACAATAGAAAAAAATTAGAGAAACAAAGCTATAGAAATGGAGTGAGAGCTCCAGTCGAGCTCTGAGGCTTTGATGATGTCTCTGTACTCGGAGATGTAGTGCTGCTTCACTCGTCTATAGAGTCGCTGAATTATCGTTTTGTTCCTCGGAGGCTGATGCAGCTCCTGCGCTGCGGGATGCAGCAGTGAAGTTATTATAGTTTGATTTATTCTGAGAATAGAGATGCTCTGCATGTACAGCAGCAGAAATGCACCACCAGCAGCATCTAATTAGAGCGGCAAAGCTTGTGCATTTTGTTGTCAGATGGCCAGTAAGCACATGAGATATAGAGATAGTTAGAAATGCACTGCATAGATAGCAACTCAACTGACATGTTCAAGGTCCAGAAAGGTAGTAAAAACATTGTTAAAATAGTCCATCGGTGGTTCAACTGTAATTTTATGAAGCTATGAGAATACTTTTTGTGCTCAATGAAAACAAAAATAACGACGTTGTTCAACAATTCTTCATCAGTCTTGCGCACACAAAAAGTATTCTCGTAACTTCATAAGATTACAGTTGAACCACTGATGTCACATGGACTATTTTAACAATATCCTTACTTTCCTTCTGGGCCTTGAATGTGTCAGTTCCATTGTTGTCTATGCAGGGTCAGAAAGCTTAGGTCTTATGGGTTTAGAACGACATGGCGGTGAGTAAATAATGACAAATTTTTCATTTTTGGGTGAACGGTCTCTTTAATTTCTTTAAAAAAAAAAAAAAAAAAATTACGGGTTTAGAAAATAAAATAGTATTGTATGTCTCTTAATGATTGGGTTGGATTGGGAATATTCAAAATATATCTCCCAGACTTAATTCAGTGGCTCTCATCTTGCGACCTCATATTTACCCTGCAATGTTTTTGTCCTCTGAGATCGTGTCTTGTTCAGTTCCAACACATCCTGTTCCTATATGTAGAAGATCAATGAGACTCTGCTGAGACTGTTCAAAGGGAAGATTTAACTTTGAAATAAACTTCATGATTTTTTATTCAAGAGGGCAGCTGCAGAAACGTTCCTCTCCTTTGAGAAGTTTTCTAGGAACACAAGCGGTCTCAGCAAACACTGTGCTCTGATATAGGGAAACTTATTTGGTGGATTAATTAGTGATGTTCACTAAGGTAAGCACTATTACAATTGCTCAAACTCCTATGTTAAGTGAACTGTTCTCATCTGAACAGATTTCAGAAATGTAGCATTGCATCACTTGCTCACCAATGGATCCTCTGCAGTGAATGGGTGCCGTCAGAATGAGAGTCCAAACAGCTGATAAAAACATCACAAGTAATCCACAGCACTCCAGTCCATCAGTTAATGTCTTGTGAAGTCAGTCATTAAGTTGTTTTAACTTCAGACCTTTGCTTATATAATATTGCTTTCTCTAGTGAAAAAGTAATCTTGTGTGAATCAGGAGAGAAATATGCACAGATGTGAACTTTAGCGCACATCTCAAACGATTCCTCAAATCGTGTGTCTTGTTAAAGAGAGATGTGCTGTACCTTGAGCACCCTAGCAACCATTTAACAACCTGCTAAAAAACAACAACCACCAAGCAACACCTTGGCAACCGGAAACAACACACTAGCATTGTTGTGGTGAGTTTTACAAATAGCTGCGTCTGGAATAGCATACTACTCACAGTATTTCCATTATAAAAATAGCTTTAGTATTCATGGAAGTGTTGCCTATTAAAAATGTGTCTGTATGATACATTCTGCTTGTCTTAGCAGAGAAACCATATTGACAAACCTGGTGGTATTTCAGTTAAGGTTGCCCATTGACAGCGTTTGTAAAAGCACAGGTATTAAATTGTGCCGCTTGTGTCATGTGTTATCGACTCTGAGCACATTTGCATTGATCCACCGAGTGACTCACCTTTAGATCAATGCATTTCATTAAACATGTTAGTGGCACTGTAGTGGGAAAGACCACTCTGACAACCCAAACACCTCTTTGTGAAGAACATTTTTCAGTCTGATAACAGAATCAGCAACTTCCTTGAAGCTCTTAAAGGAATAGTTCACCAAAAAAATTAAAATGTCATCCGCTGGACGCCACTCTCTCATGAACGCGCATATGACAGTTAGCAGAAGCTAGAGATTAAGGTTTATAAAGTTGTAAATATGGATATTTTTCTTACACAAATACATTGTGTCGCTTCAGAAGGCCTTTATTAACCCCCCGGAGCCATGTGGACTTCTTTTATAATGGATGGGTGGAGTTTTTTGGACTTTAAATTTTGGGCTACCATCCACTCCCATTATAAAGCATGGATTAGCCTGGACATTATTTAATATAACTCTGATTATATTCATCTGAAAGAAGAATGTCATATACACCTAGAATGGTTTGAGGGTGAGTAAATCATGGGGTAATTTTCATTTTTGGGTGAACTATTCCTTTAATGGTTAACAGAATGTAACAAATAACATGTTTTTTTTTTTTTTTTTTTAAACCACAGCTTGTATTGACTGAAAAGACAGTCAAACTCTTTAGGATGAATGCAGAGTGAATGAACCGAGTGAAATATGTTGAACACGTTCTCTCATAGTTTGAAATTTTACTTCAGTAATCCCAGTCAGATATTAATGGATTATCAAATTGCTTTCTTCATGATAATCCTCCGCCGGCGAACTGCTCATCTTCACTTATTTCTTATTGACAGAATGAGCAAAATGTATTTAACATGAACTTATAACCAGTAATAGGTGTAAGATACCATCTTAGTCATTTTCAGATGACAGTTCAGCTTCCAGGAGAAGAGATCTTTTGTTGATCTTTTGTTTTTGTAACACTTTTGTTAATGACTCGGGTCAATCAAAATGTGAAAATCAATAAACTGAGGTCAATTTGTGTTAGTCAGACAGTTTTTTTAGGTGTCAGTTGATCTTTTACCACCTGAAGTAATAAATGATTCTTAAAGTGATCTCTTTAAGTTATTGAGTTTTTTAAGGTGTCAGTTGTTCTTTTAGCATAATGAACCCCCTTTTAGCATCAGAGAACTGTGGGAGTTGTACTATTGTAGTAGAAATAATTTTATTTTTAAAGTGTATATATATGTATCATATGTGTGTGTGTGTGTGTGTGTGTGTGTGTTTTTTTGGTGCTTTTGTATGTAAGTGGAGATTGGAATTAGAGAACAATCTATAAATACTTGTTTTTCTGAAATAATGTTAATCTTCATCACTCAGAATTTGAAGGAATATTAGCTGTAGGTATACCACTGTTCTACTAACATGTTTGACAAAATAACCAAGGCATTTCAACATTTTGTGGAAACACAGTGTGATCAAAATGAGAGAACAGTAACCACTGTTGCAGGAAAGATGATTACGACTAATATTTTGGAGGGTCACAGCTGTCAGAAATCAGTAGGATTGTCGAGGCCCTGCTTTGAGGGACTTCAGCACATCTCTAGTTTCTCACACTGCGCTGCTGTGATCTTGCTCCGCTCTTCTTCCAGTATCTTCTATAGTTCAGAGACTGTAGTGGGTTCTGATCTGTATAAGAGACCAAACTCCTGCTGCAGAAAACATCCCCCAAACCATCACACTTCCTCCTCCAGCTTTCACTGACTTCTTTACACACTCAGCTTCAGTTTTTCTCCAGTTTGATGCTGAACATAATGTTTCCATCAGACCCAAATAAACTAAATTTGCTCTCATCACTAAAGTGAACTTTAGACCAGTTCTCCTCTCTCCACACAACATGCTCCTCAGCAAAGGAGAGTCTAGTCTTTTGATTCTTTCTGCTGATGAGAGGCTTGATCACTGCAGAGTACAGTTTCAGTCGACCAGCTTCTCTTGCAATTGACCACTTTATCTGGACCGCCTCCTGTCTAAGGTTTTCAGTCACCAGAGCGGCCCGCAATCTTGAATTCTCAGCAAAAATTATAAGAATGTTGCCAGTTAAATAGGGGATGTCATAATTAAGGAAATTAGCACCAGGTGCCAGATTAACACCAATAACTTGGAGGTATCTGAAAGTGTTCTCTAATTTTTATCAGTTTTTTTTTCTTCAAATAGCTAATTTAAACTTTTTATACTGAGCTTCAAAATACAATTTATTATTGAAATATGCTTAAAATTGGCCCTTCTACTCCTGTTAGGATAACTTCAAATAGGACTAAGCAGTGACATTGAAATGTAGGAAATTGTGTCCTCATAATTAAATTAGTGTAATAAAATTTTATATAAATAAATAAATAGATACAAATATATTTTTTAATTTATTTATGTGTGCGTAATTTAATTTTTTTTAACACTCATCCACCACCTTAGATTACTTTTTTCCCCCCTAAGCATGTTGCATCACAAGCTGTCTAGTTAGGCAGCTCACTAGGTTTTGGAACAGAACATCTCTGTACATGTGAATATGTCCCATTAAAAACTTTGTCAGCACACCTTTTAAGGTGCTTATGTTTTTTTATCGCTTTTCATTAATGAAACAACTGCAGTGGGGAAGGATTTGAAGAATTTAATGCCTTAATCTTAATCATTCTGCCTTCTCAAAGAATTAACTACAACATTTAATTCAATGCACATTCCTGCATAAAGCACTTCAGGACAATGATTTGATTTGTTCATGCTCTCAGCAGTCGTCTTACGGTACCTGAGCTGTTGTATTGCGATCTCAAATCAAGTCTTCGTGGCTTAAATATTCATAGATTGGAAATACAGTGAAGAGCAGCAGACCAGTTTTCATTTTAATTGTCGCCACCTCTTTAGAAATCACCCCTGTGGCCCCCAGACTTCATTTTAATTTCCACACTTGTTTGTGTATTTTTGCTGTGCAGGTTTCAAGAGGCCAATCCATAATGGAAATGTATCTGTGTATTTTTCTGAGTCGCAGTGGCTGTAGAATTGCTCTGTTGAATCCTATTCTAACCAGTTCATGGGGCACTGAAATTCACAGGCTGGAAGATTTAGATGCAATGTGCAAACAATGTTCCATCTGTTCTAGTTACCTGACCAAACATGAAAATCTGCTCAAATTAATTCTGAGGTTCAACAGTCCCAGATAAATCAATGCAAAATGTCTTTTGCAACACATTTTACTTCAATTCTGTTTGAATCAAGAAGTTCAGTGTTTTGCTCCAGTCAGGGATGTGGGGAAAGCATTAGCATGCTTGGTTTTCTGTTGACTTGTCTTAATTCGAGTCTGTACAGCTGCAAACTTCCACAGAAAGTTGCAAAAGCTGGATTAACCACTCCAATTTACAGATAATATGGTATCTCTTCTCAGGAAATCGTCCTGAAATTAATTCAGTCAAATTCTAATTTGCGCTTGGAGAAAGTGCTTTGTGAAGCTTTTGTTTGCAGTGCTGCAGTCTGAGAAACATAAGCTCTGTCCGAAATATGTGCTGCATGTCTAGACAACATTTTAAGGCATCATAGACACCCTCCTTCTGATGCATAATTATGCTAGCTTATATACCTTCTTTTGGCCGAATTTAAAGATAGAAAGTGCATGTGGAAAAAATAAATAAATAAAATGGCGAGTTGTAAATAATATTATATGCAAATACTGCTAAATATAAGTACAAAAAATTTTTATTGATTAACATGCTTAACCTCATTAAAAATATATAAAGATATATATATATATATATATTTTAATTTATAATAATATTTTAAAATAATATTTGTTTATTTTTATGCATATTAACAATGCATATATATTTATTAAAGATTAGAAATGTATTTGTTTATTTAGTGGATTAGTGCATTAATATATTATTTATATATTTGTGTTTTATATATATTTACCACATTAAATGCTTATATGCTGTAAGATTAGATTGTATGTGTATATATGTATGCATTATAATTATATAATAATAATTTATCATTATAATAATAATGATAAAATATGGAAACAATGATAAAGTATAATTAAATAAAAAAACTATTAAACCATAATTATAATCATAATAATATTTATTTTTGGTAACACTTTACAACAAGGTGTCATTTGTTAACATTAGTTAATGTATTAAATAACATGAACTAACAATGAACAATACATTTGTTACAGTATTTATTTATCTTTGTTTGTTCGTGTTAGTTCACAGTGCATTAACTTAATAATTAAATTAATGTTTTAGTGTGTGTTGTTTTTTTTTTTTGATGAAATAAGTAAAAGCTGTAGAAGTATTGTTCATTCTTAGTTCGTGTTAACTAATACAGTTAACTAATGAACCTTATTGTAAAGTGTTACCTTATTTTTAAACGTCTCATCATGTGACTGTAAGTCAAGTCTCTTGATCTCCCTGTTCATATTTTATTTTAGATGCTATCTAAGACAGCTCCCTAGTATATAGGCTGTAGACATCTAGGTAGCTCACAAGGTATTGGAACAGATGTTATTTTTATGTCTTTGCATTGACATTTCTAAAGTGCATTTAGAAACTGATAGAACTAATTGATGGCTAGTGAATCTATTAGGCAGAGGTGCTTCTGCAGGCTCATTGAATCTGATTAACAACAGGCCTTTATAAGCAAAATGGCTATTTGTTTTGCTAGTGTCTGAGTATGAGAGATGTATAGTGCTTTTCTCACGTGTTTCAGCAAATGTTTTGCTACACAGGTTTTATCATCATGTACTGACTCAGTGATGCATTTAATTTGCTTAAAAGTGATTGTTTATCATTAAGTCTGACATTCAGTTGCACTTTTCTAATCTAAATGGAAGTCAACATTAATATTGTAAAACAAACACTCTAAGCTGTTGTAAATTTTTTATTTTTAAGTCTGACATTCAGTTGCACTGAACTTCAGAAAGCCTAGGTCTATTTAACTAAAATCTTGGCTGTTTTCCTCTATATTACTTGGCTGAAGAAGTACGATTCTCATTCAAATTAATTATTGAACATTTGCAGAATCATAAGAGTCATCCATCTTTTAGGTTCAGCTGCCATCATGAGAGATGCAGACTTACAATCTATTTGTATTGATTCATTTTTATAAATAAGATTAATTAAGTTTTCAAGTATTCAAATTTTTATAAATAAGATTAATTAAGTTTTCAAGTATTCAAAAATCAGTTCAGAAGCAGTTTTACAGACTCAGTTTGATGTTGGATACTGGTAGTTTGTCTGTAGATTTCACTTTTTCTTAATGAAACATCTGTAACAAACTTCTCAATAGTCTCTGTCAAAACACCTTTTTTGCGATTACTGAAGTCTTTTTCTCAGGAGATACTTCTTTGGTTTTTTGTTTTTTTTGTATTTTATTGTAAAATGTGTGCATGTTAAAAACATTTCCTTAGTTATTTGTCTTTCTTGCAGACTAATTGCGATTACTGAAGTCAAATTAATATGTGAAATGTGATTGCAAAGATTCATTAAAAACCTTATCTCCATTTCAGTCACTGTATAGTGAGTCTGATCATGAATTGTTTCCACCATGAGCATTTAGGTAGGTCATCGGGGGCCCATTTCCCTTCAAAACATATGATTCTTTAGGGTCTTAATGAAAAGTCTGTAACAGTTTCTGAATGGTAGTGTAAAAAAAGACCCTTTTTTTTTTTCGTCAAATTTCAAATCTTTTAAGGGTATTTTGTTTTGTAACATTTTCCTTTAAATGTTAATGAGCTCTGCTGGCTCCGCCCCTCTCTTCCAAGCTTCTCTCAGAGAGACCACAGTCACATCGTCCGGGCTTGTCTGAATTAGCAAATTATTAGGAAAGGTGCTGTGAGGAGGGTCCACTGTCAATCAAACTATCATGGGAGGGGCTTGTCTTTGTGACATCACACAGACAGGCGTCTGAGATCAGCTCGATTTGAGAAAGGAGTAAAGATTTTAGTAGATTAAAAAAAAAAACACTGGGTGGATTTTTATGATTATAGGGTGGTTGTGTACACACACTGCCAACACACATTTCAGTTCAAACAACTTGTAAAAGTGCATGTAGCATCCAATGACCCCTTTATAAAAAAAAATTAAAATTAAATTAATTGCAGCTTTTTGTCTTACAATTTGGACTTTTTTTCCCTCACAATTTTGTGTTTATATCTCATCATTTTTTCCTTGCAATTCTGAGAAAAAAAAATCTAATAGAATAGCAAGAAATACATTTGCAATTGCAAAAGAATAAGGTCAGAATTACAAGATAAAAGGTTGTAATTAACTTTTTTTTTATTATTAAAAAAAAAAAGATTTTAAATATGTGAACTCAGAATTTTGAGGAAAAACATCAAAAAATAAGTCACAATAACCTCTTTTTATTTTTTATTCCATGGCAGGAGGAAAAAAATTGAATTGTGTGACTTAAACTTCTGAGAGAATGTCACAGTTCCAAGATATAAATGCAGAATTTTGACTTTCTAACTCGCAATTCTGTTTTTTCACAAAAAAAAAAAAAGATAATAATAATAATAAAAAAAAAAAAAAAAAAAAAAGGGTGCAACTTTTTTTAGTCTTTTTCTCAAAATTTTGGATAAAAAATGAATTATGTGATAAGTTGCCATTACCCTTTTTCTTTATTTTTTCTTTTGTTTTCTGTGGTGGAAACAGACTTTCATATGTTTATCAGTGACAAATAATAATCCAATATCATATTAAACCCAAACAGTGGCTGGATGATCAGTAATTGTTATTTTTACCACCTGATCGATGATGTTTATGTAACAGTTGAGCTTTTACTGGTTTACCGACAGATTAATTTTAATAGATATGCTTCATTATGTCAGTGTTAACTCTCAGTCTCATTCATTTACTTTGCTCTCTCATTCTGGATGCTGTATTGAAATGTGTTGCACAACCTGATTAACGATGCAGATTTCATGCTGCGCATATTGCATTGACAGTAATGCATCAGTCCAGGGGTTATAATAGAAGGACATGACGACTGGTCACTGAAGGGCCGTTGACAGGGTCATTGCCATCTCTGGCAACATTAATAACCAACGGTGATCCTTTCATGGCACTAGTGACCAATGAGATGCAGTTCAAATGCATTTATTTCCAGTAAGAGGCCTTTTATGAGACATTACCGTAAAATAACAGTTCACTCAAGGCCACAGTTACAGTCTCAAAGCTCCCTTTATATTGCACCGCTGGTTTCCCTGTGTTTAAGATGGCCATTATTTAAATGTTGATGGATGTATAGTGCCTTGGCTTAATAACATCAAATCACATTTATTATTCTGCTGTTTCCCAAAATGAAAATACTTAGATTGTACCTTGTGTTCTTTCACAATTATTATACTTCTATTTTACTTTGTGTTTTTTCATTTTTTGTTCATTGTGTTATTTGTTTTTGAGTTGTAGATTATGCTTAGCAAGATATGATAGAGCCTGATATTAATGACTGTAGTCGCTTTGGATACTTAGCTAAACATAAATTAGGATTTTTAGGATATTTTGAGATTGTTAATTTTTTTTGATATTTTAGCTTGTTTTTTATGTTTAATTATGATTTTTATGTTTCTAAGGATTGTAGATTATGTTCATAATAATTAAGCACAAATATTGAACTTTAAAATAGAATTAGATATATACAGTATATATATATATATATATATATATATATAGATATATATATTATATATATATATATATATATAATAATGAGATATATATATATATATATATAATAATGAGATATAGACTTACAATTGGCTTTTTAATTTTTACTTTCGGGGCCAAAAAAAAAAAATGTTGTGAGATACAAACTCAGAATTAACCATAATATGAGAATTACAAAAGACTAATTCATGGTAATAACAAATTCTTCATAACTCTAAATTGTCACCATGCAATCAATCCGAAATAGGCTTCATTTTTTTCTGTAAAATGTTTTTTTTTTAGGGTGAAATGTGACCTGCATATGTATTCATGAGATTCACCGTGTGAACTTTCATCAGAAGAGATGCAGGTGGAAGAACATACCGTTAATATGCTTAAGTTTAAAGTTTTAGTCACTGCAAGAAAAAGGGCAGATTCTGTGGGTTCCCAGGCGTTGGATGTGCCTGCAGTGTCACCGGCAGTGAGGAAGAGGGCCGCTGGCATGCCGAGGGCTGAGCGTGTCAGGTGCCAACAGAGCCAGACATTGTGGAATAAATCATTCCACTGCGGCCCAACTGGCTTCAGCTGATGACCTTCTGAGATACGATCAGCCTCCAGTTACCACAGCAGCTCTCAGATCAGTCTTCCTCACTGCTGCTGGTTTAGCTGGTTAGCTGTGGTAGTTAGTCCCTGCTGGTACATTATGCTACATTATAATACAACAAATTCTGACAATGTTTATGGATTATTTTGTTATCTGTGGTAGTGTTTATTGTCTGGTAAAGTGTAAAGGCTCTCTTGCAGGAGCCCCAGGACAGAGAGGAGATCGGGGAAGGAAGCTATCATCAAATATAGATAATGATCCGGTAATGTGTTATGCATAATTCACCCAGCACAACTGTCTGAGAGATGGATGGTTTGTTTGTGTTTGTGTCATTTTCACAAACTCTGACAGAACTTCAGATGCATCTACTATATTTTTGTCAGCGAGTTGCCAAATATATTTCATTACTGATGATGAATCTACTGTAAATGATGGAGCTGTCAGAGAGAGGTGTTTGCAATTCTATAAAACGGATTCATTCTGCCTCGTTAGTGCTGTTTGCTAATGCGACCATCACTGTTACTGTTGCTCATTGATTTGTCCTACAGATGTCAATTATGTCTCAAATCATGTGACTTGTTGCATTTTCTAAGCAATCAGATGCAAGATTTCCACTTGGCAGAAGATAAAACTTGTAAAAATTCTACAGACTTACACTGGAGGCACATTTTTAGCTATTGAGAATGAGCAACCCTCAACAACACCCTGGCAACCACATAGCAACGCCCTGACGTCATGGTGGTGATTTTTACACATGCATTTTCTTCAGAGAAACCATGTGTTTTCCCATCCTGGCTTTTTGAATTATATGTTTAATCTAAACGTATCCGTTCACCATAATCATAGTGCTTTGTTCCCAGCCGTCCTCTCAGAGAGGTGAAATGATATCCAGTGAGACTCTCTGTACAGATATCTGAGAGCAAGTTCATACATTTATGTATATTTTCATGCATTTTTTATGTATTACAGCAGGGAGTATATCTATCTATCTGTCTGTCTGTCTGTCTATTGATAATTCTATATATTGTTCTTTCTTTCTGTTATTTATTCTTTCGATCTATTCTATCTGTATGTTCGTTCTCTCTTTCTATCACTAATTCTTTGTCATTCTTTTTCTGTTGATCGCTCTTTCTATCAGTCGTCCTTTCTATCGATTGTTCCATTGTTCTTTCTTTCTGTCAGTTATTCTTTATATCTATTCTTTTGGTTGTTCTTTCTATCTGTTGTTCTATCATTTGTTATATTGTTCATTCTCTGTATGTCGTCTTTTCTATCTAGCATTCTATATATCCTTCTATCTGTAATTCTTTCTATCATTCATTCTTTCTAGCATTCTATATATCATTCTATCGCTCTTTCTTTGTTTCTGTCGTTCGTTCGTTCTTTCTGTCATTCTTTCTATCTAGCTTTCTATATATCAGTTTAATGAGCATTAGTTCTTTAACTGACCTTCGTTTTTCTATTATAAATTTCATTCTATCTGTCGTTCTTTCTATTGATTGTTTTTTCAATCTTTGTTGATCGTTCTGTCTGTTTTTTTCCATGTCGTTATTTCTCTTCTGCATTTCATTCTTTTTGTGGTTTTCTTTCGTTCTTTCTTTTGTTAGCTCTTTCTTTCTATCTGGGGTTCTTTCTGTCGATTGTTCTTTTGTTTAACATTCTATCATTCTGTTTACCTTTCTATCATTCATTCTTTCTGTCTGTTGTTCTTTCTATCGTTCCTTCATTTGTTCTTTCTATGTGTTGTTTGTTTGTCCTGTCTGTCCATCAGTCCACCCATCACTCTGTCTATCTGTCAAGCACACGGTGTGATGAAAGCAGTTAGTCAAGAGCACATGCTGGTTTAGTTTCACATTAGTCAGAGATCTTTGAAAGCAGCTCATCTCTACTCTTTACTCCAGTCCAGTGTTTCAAAGGATCCTGAAGAGGGATTGAACTGAATCTCAGAGTTCTTTGTTCTTCCTCTGCCCTTCTTTCACCTTAACACACGTCCTTTAATTTTCAGCTTCTCTACATCTTTTCTTTTTTCATCCAATCAAAATCCATAAGGGATATAATAACAGAGTGTCTATTTACACTAAGTGCAAATAGCCCTCTTTGTTGGCAGAGGCTATTTACAGTAGCCCCAACCACAAACGTGTGATAGGGATGGTTAAGAATATAAAAGACTGCAAACTATCATCAGTTTCAGTGACATCGATGGTAAAGCGTGTACTGTAGTCTTCTTGACGTGATCGACCCGGGTTCGAATCCGCCTTTTACCTTACTTTTTTTTCTCCCTTTTCAAATCTCATATCAAATCAGAAAGGCATTTATTTTCAATAAAAATGACAGAAATAATCAAAAAGTTGAAAATAAAGTGACGGGTAGGGTTAGGGTAGGTGTAGGGAGGGATTTATTGTCCCAATAAGGCAGGATCCATTTTTTAATTTGAATTCAATTTATAATTTGCACTCAGTACATTATTTTTGTGTACTGTTTTATAATGTACTACAATACTGAGGTGCAGATAATTGCCACTATTTGCAATAAGTAGTATAAATAACAGAAAATCCTGCTATTTTAACAAAGTGTAAATATAATCTATATCCCTATCTGCACTTAGCATATGGTTAAAAATACTGCTATTTTCACTTAGTGAAAATAGGATCCATCACTATTTGCACCGTAAATAGCCTCTATTGCTATTTAGTGCAAATAACCGCTGCCATATAATAAGTAAATATGTGTTATCAAACATTGCCCTGACTGTGGCTCAAAAGCATCACATCTTCAATAATCACATGACTTTTACTCATGAATAATCCATCAGACATTCTGCCATAGTGGCTCTGCATTCATATATAGGCACATACTCTTACACAGCACTATTATATAAGCTCAAATATTGCTGATGCCCTACTGTCCTCTGCTTATATTTCTCCAGTCTTGCTCACTTGTATCTTTCTTCTACCTCTGCAGCTGAACATCACAATTACTTGCTGCCTCAAGTGAAAAGAGTGATATTTTGGTCTCTAGATTAGCTTTTTTGTGCTGTTTTCTCATCTGAAAGTCAAGTATGTTTGTTGCCTTAAAACACTAATAGGGCACATTTAGTGATTTGAAGCATTTGTATTTTTAGGTTTGTTCAAATAATCCCTATCCTTATGGCTGAGCAACAGTGATAGTGATGTTTGACTCAGAAAGCACCACTAATTATACGAATGTTTTTTGAGTTTGTTTGAATCATTTTCCTGATTTATTAATAGACTCTAGTTACTTTGCCCTATTTTCTTCGCGAGCTGTAAACTTTTGTGTGCCATTTCCAATCTGAGATGTCAGTTTTGCTTTGAGGTCGGTGATGTTTTGCGTTTTGTTCAGAGGAATTGTAGTGCTACGGAACACAGAGCCAAATGCTAGTGATTAATACAGTCTAGATTTACGTTTACCATTATGATAAAGATTTTGCATTCATGCATTTGGCAGATGCCTTTATTCAAAGTGACTTACATTGCATTCAATGTAGACGATTTTTCAGTTCTTGCATTCGCTGGGAATTGAACCCATGATTGTTTGAAAAGAAGGTGGAGGTTTTGCCATTTAGTAAATATTTGTCCAGGTCTGTGTAAAGACAGATAGAAATTATATGTCTTTGTGCAACCTTTGGTGAAGGTCGTAGAGGAGGAGGAATCAGCAAAGCGGAACGCAGTGTGGATGACGGTAATTTGTACAAGAAAGAAGGTGCAAGCAAAGGTGAATTTATCTGAGCAGTGAAGGGTGTCTGTTATTAATAAGAACATCCATTCCCACCACTGCATCTCTGCAGTGCTTCTGTAATATTTTTAAAATGGGCTTGTTTTGAACAGACCATATAATAATGGATTTATTTTCAACAATGCATATTTACATAAATATTATTTATTTATTTATTTATTTATTTATTTGTTTGTTTGTTTTTCACCTACACTTATTTACACAAATACTATTATTTATTTATTTATTTACATATGTATGTGTGTACTTATATATTCACTTATTTATTTTCACCTACACTTATTTTACACAATATTATTTTTATTTTAACCTGCACTTTTTTACATAGTATTATGTATTTACTTGTACCTACACTTATTTTATACACTATCATTTATTTATTTATTTATTTATTTTAACCTACACTTATTGTATACACTATTTAGTTGTGTATTTATTTTTCACCTACACTTATTTGTATATTATGTATGTACATATGTATTTATTTACCTATCTGTTATTTATTTAATATTTTCTTTAGTGTGATCAATAAGAAGAAAAAGTGGCTAAGGTCTGTACCAGAACAGCATCTACATATGTGACCTCAAAAAAGTAGTTTTGAGTTGTTGAATTATTTTTCTGAATTCATTTAAAACAGAAAAACATTAATGAAAATAATATTTTTAAATAATAATTAAAATGCGCTAGTAATAAAATATGATCTGTTTTGTTTGTGCTGTGTGTGAACTTTTAGAGTGTCTCATTCTCATTTGAAATAAATGGTTAATTAATATATTCTCTGTACACTTCACATGGTAGTGATATTTGAGTTGTTGCCTGTGAAGAAGCATTTTCTGAAGGGGAAAATCTGTGTAATGTTTTTGAACATATCCCAAATCTTTAGAAATCTGAGGAGTTTTTACAGCACATCATCTCTGCCAATGAGATTTCTTTTCAGTTAGGATGTCATCTTAGAAGATCGCTGCCTACTGTACTTCTGTAATATACAGCAAGGCAGTTTATTCAATTTGGAATGGAGCTATAAAGATGCTCAGAGTCAAACAGCATTTACCCTGTCAGGGAGTAATGTGTTTGTTCTGCAGGTCTTGTTCAAGCTCGCCGTGGGCTGATGGGATTGTTGCTGAACAGATTGTGCAGGTGTAAGAGGAACGCAATTCAGTGACGTGGCACCTGTCCAAAGCACTCAACAGCAACGCACAGGCCTCCGAGACACGAATGAACGCAAAGAGAAGTCCTGCTGCTACAAAACACCATCACATCTGAAGTGAGACTCATGCCTGTGGTGGAGAAATATTTTTCACTGACCCTTGAGAGTTGCTTTCGCCATTATATCAGTGACAGAGCGATTACTGCTGGAATGTGCCGAGCCAACAAGCTAATCAGTGTTGATTTCATGCCAAAATTCATTTGTGAAGATGGGCTACCCTAATGTAAAATAAATATACTAAAATGTATTTGAAATACATTTATTTCATGCTTAGTATACTACCAGTACATTTACACATTTGTGACCCTGGAGCACAAAAGCAGTCTTAAGTTGCTGGGATATATTTGCAGCCATAGCCAAAAATACATTGCATGGGTCAAAATTATTGATTTTTCTTTTATGCCTAAAATCATTAGGGTATTAAGTAAAGATCATGTTCCATGAAGATATTTTGTAAATTTCCTACCATAAATATATCAAAACTTAATTTTTGATAAGTAATATGCATTGCAAAGGACCTCACTTGGACAGCTTTAAAGACGATTTTCTCAATATTTTGATTTTTTTTTTGATGTTTCGATTCCAGATTTTCAAATAGTTGTATGTCGGCCAAATATTGTCCTCCTAACAAACCATACATCAATGGAAAGCCTATTTATTCAGCTTTCAGATGATGTATAAATCTCAATTTCGAAAAATGTACACTTAAGACTGGTTTTGTGGTCCAGGGTCACATTTATATACGTAGTAAAAAATACGCTGCAATTGTACTTTTAGTATACTAAACTTGTACACACAAAACCAGTCTCATTCATATAAAAAACCTTTATTATTAATTGTTTTATTATAAATATATTATTATTAACTGATGTATTTTTAATTGTTTTGCTGTGAATTTTGATTCCCCATTAAAATGCTCATTTACCTCTACACAACAGTGCATATTTTCTTAAAAACATTTGTCATATATTATTCATCTTGCCACATTAAATAGTAGAAATGCTTTTTTGAAGTTTTATTGAAGTCATTTTTTGTATGCAATGACAGGAAGTGGAAGAGCAGTTCAGAATACATCAGTATGTTAATTTTTATTAATCTTCCTTGATCTGGCAAAAGGCAATTTATGAATTTATGACCTCTTTTTTTTTTTTTTTTTTTTTTTTACAGTAATTGACTTGAAAAGCCATTTTTCAAAATGCAAAAGGTAAGAAAAATGTTTAATTAAAGTTTTTCATTATTGTTTTTCATATAAATTTTTACGGATCTTTATCTTTTTCTCTCTTTCCTCACCACTCACCTCTTTATATAAAGCACTTTGAATTATTGTGAAAAGTGCTATATCATTAAACTGGCCTTGCTATGCTACCTGGAAATGAAAGTCTGATGTAAGTACTGGAATATTTTCTTTGTTTCCATCTTTTTTTATTGCTTTCCCAATATGACTATTACATGAAGGGTATGATATGATTTACGCAGCATTGATTTATTGCAGAAGAGCCACCTAAAGGGCACTCTATGATCATAGCTCTGTTTTTCCCAGTAGTTCCTTCTGCAATGACTATCATTTACACACAGACATTCACTACAATAAGAAACCTCTGCTTATTACCTGATAATGATGATTATTGCTCTTTTGTGGTTATATGCAGCCAGCGGAGAATCCATTTCAGCAGGGCCACATGGTTTATGGCTGATATAGCAAACTTATGATAGTTATTCCCTGTGGTACAAGAGGACCCTTCAGGTGAGGTAAAGTGTAGTTCCACCTACATGCAGCTACTTCTTTATAGAATTAAAGTTTGTTTTGCGGCATGATATAGAGAACAAGAGATCCGGTTTAAATCCCATAGTGCATTGATGTGAGGTCATGTTTTATTTGGTGGTAATGTCATCTACTACACTGTGATTGGCCTTGCTTTCATATGCATATTATTTTAATACATCTCTTCTGAGAGAACTCTGAATAAGCAGAACCTTATTTCTGAGCCTTTTCAACTGATACAATATTCTGAAGGGGCTCATTGTCACATATTTAACTTAAAATGTCTCATAAGTTTCACATCTGATTGAACTGAGTTTCTCACTTGGAAGAGGGTCGTTCCTGCTGCTTTATATTTCTGCATCGTATACTAAGAGTTTGAGGATGCGAAGATGTTTTTGAAATATGTCTCTTATGCTCACCAAGGCTGCATTTGTTTGATTAAAAACACTGTAAAATTGTGAAATATTATTAGCAATTAAAATAACTGTTTTCTATGTTAATATATTTTAAAATGTAATTTATTCTTGAGATGTAAAGCTAAATTTTCAGCATCATCGCTCCAGTCTACAGTGTCACATGATCCTTCAGAAATCATTCTAATATGCTGATTGCTGCTCAAGAAACATTTCTGATTATTATCAATGTTGAAAACAGCTTAATATCTTTGTGCATTTTTTTTTCAGGATTCTTTGATGAATAGAAAGATCAAAAGAACAGCGTTTATTTGAAATGTATATATTTTTAAAGTTTTTGTTGTGAGTTTTGGTGAGTTTTATTTTTTATTGTTGATTATACTCAGTTTTTATGCAAAATTTTACATTTTTGTATTTATATTTAAAAAAAATCACACTATTTGAATGTTTTGTATTGATTTTTTTAATATATTAGTATATTTTAATTTATTTAAAATTTGAAATAATTGTGATATGTATTGGATAATGTGGTGATTTTTTAAATAATATCACTAGATTTAAATTTTTTAATGGGTAATATTGCTTTCATTGATGATAAAGTTAAAATGATAGGTTTTTCTGATGTTCTCGATAAAATAAGTTGATTTGTTTGATAATATCGAAATCAAAATCTGTCAAATCAGACACCTTATCCCAATTATTGGATCATTTTCAAATCCCAGTTTCAAAAGCCTTGATTCAGATTAGTGGAAACAAACTCTTCATCATCGCTGAACAAGGAATATTATGATGCTTTTTGTCTCCTCCTTATCAGTTATTGATGTTGAGGTGGTCAGTTTAATTGGCTCCTCAGAGATCATCTCTCTCCCACAGCTATAAATGAGGACCTATGAAAAGGACAAAATCAATGGATATCTGCCAAACCAATTAAATTACAGTCATAAAATAATGAGTTGAGTTCCCTGGTGTAAAGAAACTCTGTGCACCACAACTAAAAGATATCGATCCCTGGAGGGAAGTAAATGGTTATCAACATATGTTTCAGCCAACATAACTGACTGATCATCTGATAACACACTGTGCCATTAAAGTGAAATGTTTTACTCTGAAAATGACTAATTAACCTCTTAATGACAAAAGCTGTCAAGTGATTCCCGAATGCTTAGCTCATGTTATAATATTGTGTTCATTTTATACTGTAGAAAAGCAATTACATTTTATGCAGCATATGGAACATTCTGCGTCACCAGGAAATGTGAATTACTTCATTTTTAGTGACTCTGCATGTGATCTTCATGTTAGACCCACATGTTGTCCTCTAACTTTTCTCCCAGAGCAGTATGAACAAATAATTTCATATTGAACAATGTTGCTGATTTAGCATGCATTGCAGCATGAATAAATTATGCAGTTGCTATTATAGGGTATTATTTTGCTGACTTTATTTATGCTGCTGTTGTCACTGTTAGTAGTATATTTGTTATGTGGTGGTGTCCAGAGATCATCTTTTAACTTGAGGTTTATGTGTTCATTTTTAAGGTCTACGTGCGACTGCTTTTTTTAAATGTCTCTTAATTTGTCCTTAAATCTTAAATCATAGCATAAAGTATTTTTATAGTCATGGCTTTAATGTTGCATGCATCGCCATCCTCAGTATTTTTGCTTTGTATTCCAGTACAAATATCTTAACATCCATAAATCAGGATACATTTATTTGATGTATGATGAAGATAGTTGAAGTTTTGTTTTCTAAAAAATTGAACTAAATGAAGTGAGTTTATACTTAAAGAATGGACAAATATTTATCAATGAAGTATGCAAACTTTTATCGTTCTGTGCTGGTTGGCAGATATTCACTCACTGTAATAAAAAAATAAAAAAATAAAATTTTTGATTAAATTTTTTTTTAAAAAATGAATATTGTAATGAGGAAAAGAATACTGTTTTTGAGGAATGTTTTTGCCGCATGATCAGAAGGTACAGTTTATTTCCATATTCTAGTCGAGCCTTTTTTTTTTGTTTTTTGGTGTGTGAACTGTAAAAATTATGTAAAAAGTGTGTAAAAAGTAATGATGTTTTGGAAGTTGTATTTTTAATCTTTGAAGTCTCTAGACATTTACATACATTTTGAGACCACATTATACTATAGTGTTACCTTTAATTTATTCCTGAAGTTTTCTTTACTAGGCCTTAAAAAGATCTTGAGACTGTCTTAAATTTTTCTTTATAAAACCTGCAGACTCCCTGGACTATATCAAACACGGTTAATGCTTCAGTAATTCTATCCTTGCACACCAACTTCCATCTACAGATGTGCAGCAAGTTTGCTCAGTCAGATAAATGTGTATGTGTGTGTGCTGATGATATGTGAACATACTGTATCTCTAGATCGGAGCTTACTCTGCTGCTTGGTCTTTGCAGAATGACACCGGATCAATAGTCTTCCCCAGTGCCAACCCCTCCACAGATCTAACTCAGCCCCTCCACTGCTGTCAGCCTCCCTGTCATTTAATCGCTCAGCTAATTATAAACAGCAACTTTCAGGGTGAATCTTGACAAGTTAGTGATAGATGCAACCATATGTTCTCTGCCTCTGCTGCTTAAGTAGCGTCAATAGCGTAGAGAGAACGGCAGAGATTTTGTCATTAGCTAGACTCCTCTAGTCTCATCAGCAATTCTCTCTGTTTTCCCAGCCAAGATGAAGTACTGTATATATGCATGAAGATATAGGAGCATGCAGCGAGCAAATTAGTACCAAATGAAATAAAAATTTGCTTTGGTGAATGAAATGGAGCATGAATTCTACATTTTGCTTCTTAATACATGAATCTTGTGTTATTACGAATGATTAAAGTTGTAGTTCACCCAAAATAAAATTTGCTAAAATTGTACTTACCCTCATGCCATCCAAAATGTAGATGAGTTTGTTTCTTCATGGGAACAGATTTGGACACATGTCATCACTTGTTCACGAGTGGATTCTCTGCAGTGAATGGGTGCCGTCAGAATGAGAGTCCAAACAGCTGATAAAAACATCACAATAATTCACACCACTCCAGTACATCAGTTAATGTCTTGTGAAGAGAAAAGCTGCATGTTTGTAAGAAACAAATCCACCATTAAAACGTTTTTAACACCAAACTGTTGCTTCCAGCTAAAATATGAGACCAAAATCCATAGTATTGCTTTCTCCAGTGAAAAAGTCTAAAAACAGTCCAAAACAGCTCTTAACAAATATATGGGTGCATTTTGATGTGAGAGACAACAGGAGATGGACTTTTTTTACTGGAAGTGTTATTATGGATTATGGACTTCTTTGGCCAGAGGCAACTGTATAAAGTTAAAATGCCTTAATGGTGGATTTGTTTCACAAGATGTTAATTGATTACTGTCATGTTTTTATCAGCTGTCTGGACTCTCATTCTGACGGCACCCATTCACTGCAGAGGATTGTAAATACTAGCAATCATTGCAAATATTCATTTTTGGGTAAACCGTTCCTCTAAGTCTATATTGAATGCTGTTTAACATGTAAAAAGTCAGATTATGCAAGTACAATGGGTTGTAAATGCTGTTTTGTGTTTGTTTTTAGGAACTGCAACGTAATACATTTAAATTGCAGAGTAAGACCTCCAAGTGTTGACATATTTCTGGCACTGAGACACCAAAAGGAACAGCATAA
Organism: Cyprinus carpio; assembly: GCF_018340385.1. Taxonomy (NCBI): domain Eukaryota; kingdom Metazoa; phylum Chordata; class Actinopteri; order Cypriniformes; family Cyprinidae; genus Cyprinus; species Cyprinus carpio. The sequence continues at coordinate 26,149,380 of NC_056584.1, read as the reverse complement.
TGATGAGTCTCTGTGTTTTTGTGACAAAAGCCATTTCAGCAGTTAAACAGCTATAAATAATCCAGTTACATTTGCATTTATGTATTTAGCATTTATCATTGGAACAACAAAACTGCATAAGAAACAAATGTATAGCCAGTTAAGCCATGATATATACTGAATGCTATGCATTATAGATTGTAAATATAAAATGTTTCCTTTATATTAAAACAGAGGCCTTGTTTATCTCTGCTGTTACAATCATCAGCGTCATCATCATGGTCATGATCTACATTATTAGCAGTAGAGAGAAAGTGTGTGTGTGTGTGGAAGTAGAGAGTTGATTGATTTTGCCATTGTCAGGGTTGATAACCCAGAAAATTGGGCTCTTTTGAATAATAATGACCTTCTCAAAACAAGTAAATATTGCATTGTGGACACACTTTTTAAGTCAGTTGGCATGAGAACTCATCGACGAAAAGACTGATTAGAAGTGTTACTGTGGTAGGTGATTAATTTAGATAGATAGATAGATAGATAGATAGATAGATAGATAGATAGATAGATAGATAGATAGATAGATTATATGTTGTGATTAACTCTAATTTCATGTGTTGGAAAGGCCTTCTATATCAGAAGTGAAGCTTTGAATTGGACTCCCGAGAAGAAAGGGAAATTAGTCTGGGTAAGCTGATGAATCAAGTATCGTGTCTCCCCTAGAGCAAAATGGGGTTAAGTGATTTTTTTCAAGGACATGGTGGTGATGGAACAGATCTGTAATCTCAATCACTCTCTTGTTTCAGACCGAATCCTTCTTGCAAGTAAATTTTTAATCTTTGTCTAGCCATCTCTTAATGGTTTGACTACTACATCTGTATATAGGACAAGTTTCTCAAATAAATTTACAATGATGTTATTATTTATTCATTGACTAGATGCTTTTAGCCAAAGCAACATATTATGCATTCAGTCCACCATAGCCCACAAATTTCAATCACGCTTATTGCTGCCTCATAATGGGTCTAGCCAGTTTCGACTTGAAATGTCATTGGGTCTTGCATGTATTTTAATCACCAGGTTTGAATATGCACAAACACCAGTAATATGTGGCAGAAGGGAATATTTTCAGTGTACTACAATGTTAAATTCACTCATTTGCAAGCACTCAAGTCATTTTTGACAGTTACTGATAATTGAGTTTATACTTGGTCACTCAACTTGGGGCTCACAAACTCTTTTATGCTGACGTTGCTTGATTTTGGAGGTGTAAAGTTTATGCATGTGGCCTGAACAGCTATGCACTTTTGTTATATCCAGTCTTATATGCGTGTCAGCACACCTTGGTTACACTGCTTTCCATCTAAAATGCATCTTCACATTTTTCTCCCCAAGATCAGACTGTCCGAGCAATAAAAGCAAGCGAAAACACCGCTACTGTATGGAAAAGGCAGCTTTGGCATTCTGCTTAACACCTCATTATGTATTTCACAGAATAAAAAGTCATTAGGGTTTGTGGTGAACATGACAATGAGTAAATGATCCAGTGATTCTTGAGTGTACTGTTCCTTTAAGTAGATGTTGTTAATTTGGATTAATCGGTACTTGGTTACCTAACTACGCTGTAGCATGAAAACAGTGAGGTACAGTATGACCTGACAGTTCAGGAAACGACTGATTTATGTAATCAAGCACTTACTGCATGAAATACTCTGGATCTCAAAGATGCCAACCATTGCATTGCAGTCAGGCTCATCCATTACCGCGTCAGGACTCGCAGTTGGCAGTGGTAATGCTGGCCACAGGTAATTATGCCATCGATTAATTGTCAGAAAGAAAGAAAGAAAAAAAAAACACCCACCTCTTGCACTTGCTGTTACCGTGGTGCGCTCGAGCAGCTCTAATAGTGTAGTAGTTGTAGTACCGCGTGCCGCATCGTTTCCTCGTGATTTGTGGGGAGTTGTGCCAACGCGTGCGCGAAATGGACTTACTGGGGAATGGAAGCAACATTTACCACACTTATCACGTTATTGTCGACACATTTCTCCTCAAGGCTGATGGTTTTGGCGGGGAAAAAGAGCGTGAAAAAGTGCCCCGCGCGCTCTTCGATTCAACATCTTCGCGTTTCCCTCCGAAAAACCATATTTACGACGCAAAACAAAGATGAAATAAAACAGAATAGGCTGTTTGTTAGTCGAATGAAAGGGGCAGGGTGGAAAAGCGGGGGTTAAATATTAAAAGCACACACTAAGTAGAAAATAACATTGGCTTAAGTATCAAAAAATGTATTTTCTTGAATATAGCCAGAATAAAATGGAACGTAAACCTGACAGTTAAAGAAAAAAAAGGATTTTATTTGTATTAATTTATTTTTAAAACGAACATTAGCTGTGGATTTCATATTTTAAATCTAAATTTGATAAACGACCATTGTGGTAAAATAAAAAGCATTGGAGATCTCCACTGTATTACTGTAGTGTAAATCATAGTATTACTCTAGTGCGCACAGATTTGATCTGAACCAGATCATCCTCATTAGGACAGCGGGCATCAAACATCCCACAGCGGATAGACTGGAGATCTGCCTCACAAAAAGTCTCCCCCATATGGTCGCTAAATGTCTTTATTTGCATTTAGCCCGCTGTATCTTTCACTGAAGCATAAATTAATGTGATTCACGGGACGAGAGATTTGGCGCAGCGACCCAAAGGATGAGCTGATGCTTCACCCGCAACATGGAAAAGCAGGAGGACACACTGCTGCATCCCAGAAATGAAACACAACCACGAGTCTTTGGAAATGCAAAGGATTTTAGCGTGCATCTGAACACTTTATAAGTGGATTTATATGGATAAACATTCAATGGGATGGAGACGGAGATGGACGGAGAACTACTTTATTAAGCACGAGGGTGAGTCTTGCTATTTAACTAACTAAATCTACTAAAGCGGATCCACAAGTGGTGTTTTAAAGGACATTTACCTTAAAGAATCCATTGAATGATTTGGGTAGGTTATTTAGAAAGTAACAGTTTATGCGTAATTGACATTAATAGTCGAGATGTTGAGCTTTCTCAAACAGAAAGGAGAAAAGTATAAATTTATTGAAGTCTTAAATCAGTTCTTTCTCGTATAAGCCTGACTGATGCAAATGATCGTATTGTTAACGTGCACTATCCTAGAAGATCGGAGTGTCCTAAAGCAGCAGCTCTTGAGGATCCGTGCCTTTGATAGTGAGAAATGGATCAAGTAAGCTGGTAAGTGTCTTAAATGAAGTCATTCTGTCATGTAAAACTTCTCTGCCGTGTTTGATACATATTATCCCATTATTAACGATCTCAGGAGGTCTTGGATTGTCCAGAAGGCGCAGCTCTAGAGGATCCATGTCATTGCATTGGTCGCTGTCCACTGCGCCCGTGGTGCTGAAATCTGGATGATGCCGGCGCAGCGACTGCAGGGCTGCCGCTCCCTTCACATTAACGAAGACAATGGGCGCTTTCTGCTGCTGGCCGTGCTCATCATCGTGTACCTGCTGTGTGGCGCTGCGGTGTTTTCCGCCATCGAGAGGCCGTCCGAGCTACGAGCACACCGGCGCTGGAACCGGACCCTCCTGAACTTTAGCGATACGTTCAATATCAGCTTGCAGGATCTGGGCTCCTTACTGAAAGAGTACGAGGCTGCGATTGCTGCTGGAGTTCGGGTCGATGCTCTTCGACCCAGATGGGATTTTACAGGGGCGTTTTATTTTGTTGGGACAGTGGTGTCTACTATTGGTAAGTTACCAGTTGCAGGATTTTCTCTTGTGGGAATAATTACTCTTGATTATTAATATTCGTGGTCTACTAGAATATGATTCCAGTGTTTTTCTTAAAAGATGGTATACTCAAAAATGAAAATTTTTGCTCATTTTGTTTCTGCAATAATGACTCACTAACAGAGAATGTTCTCATGTTCTCAAAACTTTGGCTAACGTTCTGTTCCAGTAACATTAATAGGACTTTGGTTTTTAATCAAGTTCTCAAAACATAATTATTAAACATTATTATTATTATTATATAATTCATGGAACTTTTTTTCTGAAATGTTTTAGTTTGACGTTCGAATAACGTTTTTTTAAATTTTAGTACTTGTTTTAGAACATTCAAAACTAATGTTCCAATGTTTGCAAAATGGTGAGATGGAATGTTCCATTAGCATTAAAAAAAGTAAACATTTAAAAATCTCGACATTTTGAATGTTCAGAGAACATTCAGAAATAATGTTTTCATAACCTAACAGGAGCATTGGCAAAACGTTCTTGGAACATAGTATTTAGCTGGGTATGTATGGGTTTGTTTCTTCAGTTGATTGCAAAGGTACAACAGAAGTTGCAGGAAACAAGGGCTTTCCTGAAAATCGTCTCTGCTACCATAGATCTCATTTGTGCTTTTAGGGTATTAAACCTGATAAGTCTTGATAGACAAAACTGGAATATACAAATATGCATATATCTAAAGTATACCTGAGGAATGTGGCAAAGAGTAATATTTTCAATATGATTTTCAGTCTTTAACTCATTCAAAGCTATTGTGTGACTTTTGAGGACTTGGAATTGTGTGACTTTTGTGGACTTGGAATACAAATTATATGGACTACTTTTAGTGCTTTTGTTTTTCCCTTTAGAGCTCGGCAGTATAAATCACTGTCCTCTTTCAATGTATGGAAAAGATGTGTGAGAACAATTGGTTTTGTGTTATTTTTGGGGTGAACTATCCCTTTAAGAGCTGCAATCCTCTCAAATTTCACTGATTTACTATGTTTAAAAGCCTGCACATAAAAGGTTTCCCCAAAGATAGATATAAAATGCAATCTGTATCTATGTATGTGTGTGATAGCATAGGTTTGTCTCCTCCAGTTTGCTTTTGCAACACTGTTTACCTAGAATTGAACTACAGGGCTCATAAATGCAAAGTAGTACAGCAGCAATACAAGTGCTGTTTTATTTTTCGTCAGCAATAGCCTCTGGCACCTTGCTTGACCCCCTGACCTTTCATAGAAACTCACAGTGCACTTTTGCTTTGCCGAGACAACATTTCCTTGCTCTCTGCAGAGACTTTACTTTTCCATTGGCATTTCCCCAGCATAAGTCCTCTGAAGACCAATAAACACCCTCTAGTGTTGACTCTCTCACGGGTACCAGGCTGCGGCCAAGCCAAGCCAAGCCAATCCAAGCCAACTCCCTGCTGGACTTCTACATTCAGGACCAACCCTCAGGCTTGCAGTTTGCTGTGGGGCTCATGTCCCAAAAACCAAATGTGCTGATGCCCACATGTCCTGGATAACATTTACCCTGTTATAGGTCGCTAAAGAGCAAGTATCCCTCCGAGGCGGCCTTCTGGTTATTGTGTATATTTGCTTCCTACGGACCTTGGCTTCTGTTTTACACTTTCCATCTGCAGTGAATAATCAATAGCCATGCACTTTGTAGTTCTGAGTAATGTATTCAGCAGTACTGTCACTGAAGCAGCTTCACGCAACCTCACATGCTCTACAGATAGCTGGTGACCGCCTTCGCAGATGAAAAATTGTGTGTAGACTGACGGCAAGGCCATTCTCTGTCAGGTTTAAATGCTATCCTCCCCCGCTCAAAAGCATCAGGACTGGGCGTAGAGTTGTGTGCATGTGTTGTCTTTAGGTTTATTTCATATTCAAAACAAAGTTTTCTTGCTGGGTAGTATACACTGTGAACATCTGATCCATATTGTACTCAAAAAAGGTCAGAGATGGCTGAAAATTGGCACTAAAAAAATGTTTTAGTTTTAGTTAACTATAATGTTCATAAATCAAAATGTTGATAAAATTAATACTTTTGTCACGTGCCATGCAGTGTGATTTTATATACTATTATAGGTATGGTCAATATTTTGAATAAGATATATTTTTTAATGTTTTCTGTTTTTGCTTTAAATTCTTTTAAGGTTTTAGGAATTTTTTTTGCATGTTTTTTCTCATTTTATTTAAATTTAATTATCTTTGTATAGATTCTATATATTATACATATAATACTATACTAAATAACATATTATAAATACACACACACACACACACAGGTACATACATAGATTTATTTTTATTTATGGTTTTAGTTTTAGCTAACTATAACTTAGTACATGCCATGGGGCAGACCACAAGGCAGACTTTAAAGTGTGCCAAGACACTATAAATGTTCTTAACATGAGTGTTAGTATGCACCACAAAAGAAAACTAGAAGCATGTTGATCGATAAAAGTTTAAGATGTATCATTTAAGTTAGACAGAATAAACAGGTCAAATAAAGCACTTTGTTCATTCTATTGCTCATAGTCTGTTAGCAGAAGTGTTTCAGTGTTTTGAGTATTTTTAGTCATGCAGGATCGCAGAAGCACAGCAGCTTCAGCTCAGGGTGAGAGGAAACTTTGTGTAAGACAGGCGGTTAGTAACATGCTCTCAGAAATGGTCTGTTGCAGAGCTCTGGAGACGTTTCTGCAGGCTACAACCATCACTCATCACTCACATCAACAAGACAGGAGAGCTTCATTAGTGGCCAGACGCTAACAACTGAGAATCCTGCTCAACGCTTGAACAGGTCTACTATTAATAGAACCACTTTAATAATCACAAACAATACTTGACTATTTATGTTTACCTTTTCATTTATTTCATTAAGGAAGCAGCCTTTATATGCAGAGCTTGAAAATTATAGATCAAGTGTAGTCTAGTACAGGGGTTTTATATGACTATGGACCATCCTTGTGGAAGAAACCCTCATCCTAAAATTATCTGAAATTTGTCTAAATTTTTCTGAAATAGTATACCAGTTTAACTAGTGAAAAATCAATATTGCAAATATGTGTTAAACATTATTTGGAAAATATTTATTTTCTATTACGTTAGATTATTGCATCTTTTTCTGTACTGATAGATGTATTGTTTATTTAAAGTCTAGATGAAACGGAAATTGCAATCGATTTTTCTTCATATGAAGTAAAAAAATGGATGGCAGGACTTGATTTTGTCCATCAGGGATTGATTGGATTGGTGCACACGTCATCTGAGTAAGACTACGATGGCACATGAATTAAAAAAAAATGTGCACATATATATAATTTAAAATAAATATTGTGAGGTTCCATAAAAATAATAATTTTGCCTTCATTTTTTAAATTATAATTTTTATTAGTATATCTTATTTCTTTTCTCAATTTTACACTGCTTTTCTCTAAACCCTTCCCTAGCACTCCCTTGCGCAGTTTGAAACTAGCTGTTTCTTTAACGGTTTTTAATGTGTTTTTTTTTTAGGATATTTTCTGTGTTTTATTCTTGGATGCTGGAAGTCATATTTGTCTCAGATGTTTCTCCTAAAACTCCTAAGGAGAAATAAAAATAGACATTGCTGAGTCAATTGATTTGTATTGTTGTTTATGATGAAGTAATGTTACATATTTCAGTGTTTAATAATGTTCTAGAGATGACTGAATGATGAGTTATCATGGCGACTGCAGTGTGCAGTGTATACTACTGCCAATCTTGGTTTTGCAGGCTTCTGGAGGAGAACTGTATTGCTCAGGAGATATAATAGAGTACTTAATTATGTTTCATATACATACCAGCTTTAGCAAATGAGCACTGTTTAAGACATTGCTGATGAGGAACATGTGAGTCTTTTTCTTAAAGAAACATCTCAGTCTGAACTTTTGCTGAAGCTCTTCACTTAATCTTACTGTCACGTGGGATAAATTGAGATTTTAAGGAAGAACTCGGTTATGATTTTTATTCCCAATTGGAACAAAAGGAACATTTTGGCCTGATTTAAAATAGGCAAAGTTGGAACATTTGCTCAGACTCTAACAGTAGTGTAAAAGTAAAAGACGAAGCAGTTTTAAATGAGTCTAGATCTGGCCATCGCCTCCTTTTGACCTGTGTGGCGACGGATCTATTAGTTTTAGTTGGAGGATGCTGATAGAACAGAAGTGCATACAGTAGTCATGCGAGCTCAGCCTATTACATGCCTGTCTGAACAGAAACTGATTTCTGGAGACTATTGGGAGAGACGCGCCTGGGCGGCCCACCACCGTCGACTCCACAAGCTGAGGCGTGTTTCTTCCGGTTTTACTCATTATTGTTGCCTTTTAACAATAACATGTTGCTTTTTCTTTTGGATTTTACAATCCTGGTGGAAATTTCTTCTTTTTGTGTTCTGAAGAAAAAGACAGCTAGCCATATTTTAAATACATTCATCCTTTTTAACTGAATGAATGTAATTGATTTCACAATGAACAGATTTATGCTGATTCTAAGCAAAATGAATAAATGCATTTTGAAAATATGATTTAAATGAAATCAAAAAGGTACAAATAGTTAATAATGACACTTAGTTTGATATTTTGTAGTGTAATGCAACAATAATAATAATTATTATTGTCTATTAATAGTACTACTACTACTAATTATTATTATTGTTTATTTTATAATATATTATATGAATATATGTTTGATCATATGCACCTTTGAAAATACAATTATTTAAATAAAATAAAAAGAGATTCAAGTAGTTTATAAACTATGCCAAGGTTTTTTTTATTTTCATAATCATACCTGTTTCATTTATGTATGACTGATAAATAAGCATTGCATTAAGTTTAGTAGGTTGGTGAAACAAACAATGTTCAATTAGTTAAAATGTATGAGAATTTTACAAATTGGATTTAGTGAAGATAAATATATAATCCTTTTGATATTTAAACATTCACTTTATTAGTGCTATTTCAGAAATCTGACCGCTTTCATTTATGTATGACTGATAATTATGCATAACATTAAGTTTATTTCTTTATTTTGAACTATGCAAAATTGTATATGCGATTCAAATACATTCAATTTAATCTTTTTTTTTTTTAAACTGTGAGTAAATAATGACCGTATGTTGTTTTCACTGGGGGGTGATCTACTCCTTTAAAGCTGGTTAACGTTGGTCAAACAGACAGTTCGGGGATTCCCATTGCAGCACTTGTCTTTCTCTCATCGCTCTCTCCCGTGTCGTAGTAATCAGTGCAATTGGCTCCGGTTACTCCACAGTGAGCTGCGCGTTTGATTGGATCATGCATCATTGTCTCCTCAGTGAAATTCTCTTCCTCCTCAGACTCATCTAGCAATATAACCTGCTTGGCTAATGCAGAGGAATGGATTGCCTCTCTTCCCCGTCCCTCTTATCTCGCTCTCTCTCCTTCAATTTCATTGTGTTCCATCACATGCTGTTTGCAATGATGGACTTCACATTGCAGGTCAGAGAATTATGATACATTGATTTGCCATCGTTATGCATTAAAATATCATCTGGGTCAATGAAATGCAGTGTTTCATTCAGAAGGGCCGATGTAGTTACTAAGCTTCACGTAGGCTGTTTTCAGAGTAGTTTACAGCATACTGTATTCACTTTATCTTGGAACCCAGAAGTAAGCTATTTTCTGTGAATGCACAAGACTCTGATTCATTAGCCACTACAGAACTAGAAGAATTAGACAAAAACATCGCAAGTTACATTATCAAAGAACATTTTCACTGACAGTCTAGTTTGAGCACTCTCAAAAACTCCCATTAAAATCACTGAAGCTTTTTTTTTTCAGCTGTTTACACTGTGAAATTAATATCTTACAGATTCGTACACATATTTGCACTTTGTTGTTTCTGATGAGAGAATTCTCCAGAAAGAGTTATTCAGTCAGTGAGCGAGTGAAGAAAACACCGGCATTTTAGCGATGACTCATCTGAACACCTCTGATTGGTCACTGCATTCATGAGCTCAACAGCATCGTGTGTGATTGGTTATAATGCAGAGCTTTACAAAGGCTTCTGTCTACGAATGCAGATTTGAATTTAGCAGCTGATATGATGCACTGAACGATCTAATCACACTGGTGTGATTGTATTCAAACTGTATTTAATATAGAAAATATTAATCGGCATTTTTTTTTCTTTTGGAAGCTGCATTCAAAAACCACTGGGCTCATGCCGGGCACTTGAGATATTTTTGCTGATGTAAGATTTATTCTACAAGCTCATGATCCTGGATGTAATTCTACATCATACAATAAAAAAAGATTTGTGGTGAACACAAGCTCGAGATATTTTTGCTGATGTATTTTATTCTACAACATAAATTTGATCTTGTAATATCTGGTTTTTGTTTTTTTTTTGAGGATTTTACTTATAACGAGTTGTTTTGTAGGTGTTTCTCTCTCTCCAGTCTCTCATTCACTCTTTCTCTCTCTCTCTCTCTCTCTCTCTCTCTCTCTGATCTCTTGGGTTGCTCTGTAAAAACAGAGGGCTAGAAAATGTCAAAGTTAAAAATGGAAGAGGGCATGCAGCCACAAAAAAGGTGTGTGTGCTGTTCTCACCAGTGTGTACTCAAGCACAGATACTGAATGAGACGGGACCAGACAGAATGTGATTAAAGAAGTGTCAAAGGATGAAGTTTTTTTTTTTTTTTATAAATAGTTAGATTAATATTTATTATTTATTTATTTATTATTACTTTTTTTTTTTTTTTATTTAGGTTCATTCTGGTTGAGTGGATCTTATGCCTAGGTTATATATTATACCCCAAAAATATAAAAAGAAAAGAAAAAGACTGAATAATCATCAACATTTTTATTCATTTTTTGTAAGATTATTTGTGACTTATACAATAATTACAATAATTTAGAGAATCATTTCACTTTGTTATTGTGAATAAATTAAGGCATTCTTATGCTATTTTCCGGAAATACTGAAGATTCTCTTATCATTTATCATGTGTTTTAGTCATTCTGAGCAGTAATTAAATTTTATTCATTAATTCTGCATCAAAAATCCTTTTTTAATGTTTATTTGCAAAAAGCTCCTTTTGGAACATTTATTTGTAAAAAAGCCCTTTTTTAAATTTTTTATTTGAGGAAAAAAAAAAAAAACTTTTTGCAATGTTAATTTTTAATAGTGTAGCAAGAATGACTTTTGTTTGGATATGTACAGATATATTCCATTACTGTGTCTGAGTATATAGATTAAAATCTGACTGTTTTTAAAAAAGAAGATTTCACTGTGGCCAAGACATTTCTTAAACAGTTGTTTTTATGCGTCTTTTATCCTGTAAATCTTTAATGCAAATGCTGAACTGATAGCTGGTTGTCAGTGAAATATTAAGATTAGCTAGATTTAAATGTGTAAGTAAATGTGATTGGTTTGCCTTTTTAAAACCTGCCATAACAATGCTCAGGTGTTTTGGGTGGTTGCTATGCAGTTGTTGTGGTTTTAAGTTATTAAGGAATTATTATGTGGTTGCTAGGGTGTGCAGGCTGTTGCTAGGTTGTTGTTGCAAACATCACTAATGACTAGCACCACACAACTCATAATCTTTAGAGTGATCTTTGCATTTATAGCCACAGAGCAGTTGAGATAGACACAAACACCCACGCAGTGACAAATCAGTGTCAGGAAAAAACCACCTGTCCCAATTGTACATTTATCTCTGGCCTGCATCCTCTAATTCACCCATGCGCGCGCCCTTGATCCAAGTACGTGATCTGCCCTGGAAAACACACAAAGACTGTAAATAAATCTCAATACAGAGGATCAATCACACACAGCACAGCATGAAGCAGACAGCTATTGCTTTAAGTAAAACCACAAATTTGTTGTTGTCACAGCATTATCTACAGACCATAATAACCTCACTGAATGTACATACACAGAATCTCTAATGAAACACAAATCTCATCCGTTTCCAAGATATTGGTTTGATCGGAAAGGTCAGATGCATTTGTAAAACTAATATTCTGAGTGACAAGTCAACAATCCATCATTAAAGGGACAGTTACCCAAAAAAACATTCTCTCACCCTCATGTCATTCCAAACCTGTTTAACTTGTTTAACCTGTTTTGCACAAAGCTGGCGAACCCCCTTATGTTTTTGAAGAAATTGTAGCTTATTAACTAAACATTTACCTTTTTCATCAGAAGAAACTCAACCTACACTAATTGAGGAGGCAATTATACTGAGGTTTAGTGCTTTGATTAACCTGTATGACCTTGCCGTGGTAGTCTATCATTGCTAAAAGTGGTTGAAGCTTTTCGGTGTGTGTGTGTGTGTGTGTGTGTGTGTGTGTGTGTGTGTGTGTGTGTGTGTGTGTGTGGTGTGTGTGTGGATGTGTAGGTGTGTGTGTGTGTGTGTGTGTGTGTGTGTGTGTGTGTGTGTGTGTGTGTGTGTGTGTGTGTGGCTTGTTTTTGCAATATTCACTTAAGTGGATTTTCCTGTTAAAACTGAATCCTTGATTGAATTGGGGGTAAGAGCTCAGTATTGCCAGGCTGCACCTGCCCTCGTTCTGTAATATGGTATCGGGTCATTACTAAAGCGGTCAGGAGCTTTGCAGAGCCTGCAGTTCTGAGCATTATTGAAACTTTTGACTATCTTTTCATCACATTTAAACCTGTCAGGAGAGGCAGCAGAGAGAGAACTCTGCAGTGCATCAGCGTTATTCTTCAGATTCTGGGTATGGTGTTCCCTCCCATGTGCCTGTGTAAATTTAGATGCCTGTTCTACACAGCATCAAAGAGCTTTTTTTTACCTCATCTGTGTAAAGTTAGCTTCAGTCTCAGCTGGCAGACCTACAGACCCGTCACAAACCGCTCACTGGCCATCTGATGTGTGTTGCACACAAAACTGGAAAGTCACAAGCTTCACTGCAAGCAGCTTTAAGCAGCACAGGTCTTTGTCCAGGAAAATGATGTTGTATTTAAATTTAGTGGGTTAATATGACACTGTGTATGATTTACTTTCAAACAAAAGCAATTGCTAGTAAATTTCACAAATAATTGCAAAGAAATGACAAGTAAATTAAACATGAAATTTTGAAGTAGAAAAACTTAAATAGTATTTTCTTGTAAAACATACCCCAATACTGTATTTACAACTTTGAAACAGTGTATAAATGGGCTTATGAGAAAGAGTTGATTTGCTTTGTAAATAAAACTTTATTATTGGAGTATACTGTCTGTTTCAGTGTTTCACATTTAGTCCATTGTGTTACCTGCTGTTTTTGTAACTAGTATTTATTAATTATTTGTAAATTATTGCATTTACTATCAATTTCTAAGTGTAAATTCAAAGTAAATCCTATACCATGTTTTTTGTCAGTGTGTGAAACCATTAGCACCACTGAGGCATTTTTCTATTGTTGTGATCTCAGACTATTTCAGATAAATGTGTTTGGTCACTTTAAGTATCTCATCTTGTCTTCATAGACGATTCTCGGCCAGGATAAGCTTTAGATGCCCTAAGAACAGTTCTGAAAGTCAAATGCATCACCGTGACATCAGCTGAGATGGTCAGTGGTTATCTATATTATCAATTAACTAGTGATGGATAGACCCATTTTTCTTAAATGCAAGAACTATATATGTGTGGTTTTAGCCATTAACTTTGACCTTTTCCAGACTCTCCCTCTCTCTGTTTCACTTCCACGTGAACTCAAGCATGTCTCTGTGCTAATATCTCCAGCTCTTTTAATTTACAGACAGCATCGTAGATCGAGTGCTCTCCACTCCTGTTGGGAAAGAGCAGGACTTTCGGAGTGTGTCATGAGCGCTATCCGAGTATGAATGACTGGAATTGGCTCTCTAACGCATGATGTGTTTTGTATGCTGTGCTCATTGAGTCATATGAAAGATTTTATGCAGATATAAGTGCTTTTGTTTAGCCTTTAGAAAATGCCCAGAGGGACAGGTGTGTTTGCTCTGGGAAAGGGCTGCGCTTTGTGCACTTTTGCTGAGTCTTTGTTTATACAGATTTTTGTATACAAAATGCCAAGCAGACAACTCTCACAAAATACAACTGTTCAGTGCACCAGGTTTTAACAGGTTCTGCATCCTACTTGTAGTGATGAAAAGAGACATGCAGACAGTAATGTACGCAGAAGATTTCTCATAAAAACCACATGTGTTTTAAGCACAATGTGTACCTTGTATGCTGTAAAATTATAGGCCACTATGATGTTGACCTCCGGTTTACATTTTACTTAATAAATAATGTAGCATACTTAAAAAGTCATATTCGTAATGAGTGTGTTTGTCATGTTTTCTAGTTAAAATATCAAAAAATCTATTTTATTGAGAAGCAATGCTGCATAACATTGTTTTCATAGATTGTATCTTTAATACAGGTGAAGGTTCTTTGATCAAAAACGCAGTAAAAACAGAAGTAACATGGAAACTATCCAAAGCTGTGTTAATATTAAAGCAGTTAAAACTGTATCTCTATATTAGTCCTTTGTGTCCTTGTAAGGTGTAACTTTATTAAATTTTTTTTGTTAACCTGGCAACACATCCCTTATGAAAATTAACCATCGTTTTACTACAAAAAAAACCTAACCCTCCCCCCATACTTTATACTTTACTATAACTTTACTAGTGGCTTATATTTCTGAAGTATGCAGAATGTGCAAAGTTTGCTAATTGTTTGTATGCATAAAATGCATGCATGATCTACTACATTTCTTAATTTGTGCATTGCAAGACAATACAAGACAGTCTGTAGCTTTGTGTCACAAACATGAGATGAGCTTATTTTGTAGTATGCAGTATAAGGTTAAAAAGGCATGAACCTTTTGCAGTAACATGGGCTTCATAACCTCACTAATACAGCTGAGATAAATGCCATTCTTTCAAGATGTATAAAAATCTGTCATACACGCGAGTAATCTTTCACAGCATACTGCACAAACAACTGTAAGTTTCTGTGGCAGACTGTGAAAACAAGTCTGAGTCGATAAGGAAATAAATGCAGAGGGAGAAGCAGCGCTGCTCAGTTTCTCGACAATAAATCAATGAAGGAACAGACGGGATGTTGAGCTCTCCTCTGTACTGCTGTTTGTAAAATTAAATACTGACAGACACTCGAACAAACCAGACTGTGTTCAGGCCTCATGACGACTGACTTGATTAATACGGCAACAATAAGTAAGAAGAAGCATACAGTTCTGTGTTTGTGCTTCTTTGTAATGTCATGTTAATTATTAACCATTTATTCACAGAGAATGCTGGGAATTGTAGTTTTGTTGCACAAGAATGTAACCTCAAAAGTGACAATTCATTGAAAATGTTCTCACCCTCAAGCCATCCAAGATTAGGATGAGTTTGTTTCTTCATCAGAACAGATTTGGAGAAATATAACATTGCATCTCTTGCTCACCAATGGATGCTCTGCAGTGAATGGGTGCCGTCAGAATGAGGGTCCAAACAGCTGATAAAAACATCACAATAATACACAAGTAATCCACACCACTCCAGTCCATCAGTTAATGACTTGTGAAGTGAAATGCTGTTTGTTTGTAAGAAACAAATCAGTCATTAAGCTGTTTTCTCTTCAAACCATAATTTCCGGCAAAAATGTGAGTCTTTAATTCATAATAAGGCAGTGAAAAATTCCATCTTCTGTTGTTTTCTTCTCACATCAAAATCCATCCACATATTTGTTTAGAACTGTTTTGGCCTGTAAATGGTGTTTCATCTGCACTCATTTCTCTCTTGATTCAGACAAGACAACTTTTTAACTGAAGAAAGTGTTATGGACTTTTTGTTTTAAGTTAAAAAAAATGCCTTAATTATGGATTTGTTTTTTACAAACATGCAGCTTTTCTCTTCACAAGTCATTAACTGATGGACTGGAGTGCTGTGGATTATTGTGATGTTTTTATCAGCTGTTTGGACTCTCATTCTGACGGCACCCATTCACTGCAGAGGATCCATTGGTGAGCAAGTGATTTCTCCAAATCTGAAACAAAGTCATCTACATCTTGGATGGCCTGAGGGTGAGCACATTTTAATTTTTGGCTGAACTATTTCCTTGATTGTGACCAATGCAAATTCAAGTGTGCCATGATTCTTAAAGTGATGAAGCTGTATACGTCACTCTTTTGAATTGCACAGTGAGCTTTTGGTTCAAATGCAGTGTGAACCTCTTTTCTAATGTATTCTGGGCTCTTCCATTCGTCCAGCAAATGCACCGAGGCCTCTACTGTTCGAACGCTGTATGACTATCCTCAGTTCAAAAACAGCTTCACCGTATGCTCTCGTCAGGGTGCAGGTGAGCTTTTCCATCCAAACGCTGTGTGATGTGTGAAAGCCCATGTTTGAACACAGTATGGGCTTCAAACACAGTACAATGAACCATTTAAACACAGTTTCCAGAAAGGAAATCCTGAAAACTTATAAAAGCTATACTTATGACTCTTGCAGAAATCTCAAGGGCAAGGCAGTCTGTGGGAACTTAACTCTCTTACTGGGTAATATTTCTATTTACTTGTTTATTAAAAAAATATATGTTAATAAAGTTAGTCCATATCAAGCTTATTTTAGTATTATTTATATACTATTATAGTTTTTATTTTAAATTAGCTTTAATTTTTTTATCTATTATTTTGTATAAAATAAACATACTTTCTGTATATTTTTATTTTAGTTTATTTTGAAGTAATTTTGTTATATGCTTTTGCCATTTTTGGTAGTTTTTGTTTTTAATATTTCTATTTTGAATTATTTTTGTTTTAGTAATTTTCGTTCTACTTCACTTGCTTATTATAAATGATTTAAAAGGATAGTCTATGTCAGGCTTAATTAATCATATCTATATACTTTTATAGTATTTATTTATAATTATTATCATAAATAAATGTATATAAATAAAGTAATAATTAGCTTTTATTTTTATATTTACGTATAAAATAAACACATTTTTGTGTATTATTTTATATATTATTGTATATTTTAATTTTAGATTAAGGTTGAAGTAATTTGTTATGCTTTTGTAATTTTTTTTAATATATATTTCTGTTTAGCTTTACTTTTAGTTTATTTTTTTTTGTAATTTTAGTATTTCAATTTATATTTTAGTATAAAATAAATATACTTTCAGTCATTTTTGGTACTTTAAACTTAAACTTTTTTAAAAATAAGGTTTTCATGCAATATTGTTTATTTCAATTTTATTTCAATTTTAATAGTTTTAGTTAACAATAAAAATACAGGTCTCTAATAATTTAATAGAGAAATATTTAGTTGAATGCTTGAGCGGAAAAATGTTAGAAGGTTTGTGTTGTTTTTAATTTCTGTTTTATTTAATGCACATTTATATACAGAGTGTGATTTTGGACCAATATGATGTCAGAGTCACCCTAAAAGGGATATTCATTGTTTTTGTGGGAGATAAATACTTCTTTACAAAAATGCTTTATACAGTATGTGAAAGATTTTTCCCCCGTCGGTGTAAGCGCACACTACAAGCCCCAAGCTTGTCAGTCTTTCATGTTTTATAACTGTGACAAGGAGCCCCAGATCACAGTCAGCTTACAGCATGTGCCTATCAGTGAGGTGCTAGTGATAGAAATTGAAAATGGTTGTGGTTGCAGATGCAGATGCTTATGTTTTAGTTTTGTATGTGTGTGTCTGTCTATGAATAGCAAAAGCCAGTGAAACAGAGATAGAGTGAAAGATGAGGGTGAAGCATTGAGCCAAACATATCCAGCCCACGTCTCCCTAAGCACTCCCTCATCTAGACCTTTGCTCTCTTTTTCTTCTTTTTCCTGTTCTGTGTAAATCAATGCAAAAATAACTCCATGTTGTTTGTTTATATCGTCAGCTCTCGCATTGCTGCGCACGGGATTCTGTCATGCTCGGTTGTGACTCATTCTTTTCTTGTTATTGTAGTCAGTTTACAGGCAGTCGTGTATGAAGAATTCACTGCTGCGGGTTTTGATCTGATGGCTTACAAATGGCAAGTCACCATATCAATTTCTCATAAACTCTATTGTGCAAATTCAATAAATAATAAATATGCTTCCTTGCTCACTTGTAGGATATTTTCCAAAAAAATAATATTTTGAGAATATTTTTGAGCTCCTGGCAAAATATTTCTTATTGCACAGCTGCATAACTCCTTCTAAATCAGTGTTTAATGATATAAATTAAGACAAGACACCTCAGGTGAATAAAGTAAAAATTAAACTAATATAAATCACTATACTTCCCCACTTGACTGATTAAATTAAGAATTTTATTATTTTTTAAATGTTGTTTAAATATGCAAATAAGTCATAATCTATTTAAATATGAACCAATGTGCATACATTTCCAGAAGTGAAATCTGAACATTGATTAAAAATTATTGCTTAATTTGTCACCATATTAGAGTAAAATGTTATTATTATAATTTTAATTTTTTTACTGAGGGGATTTTGGATTTTTCTTTTTATAACTCAATCAGAAAATACTGTCAACAACCAGTTAAAAAAATCACCATGTTTTTAGGAATAAAATGTTAGGAATAAAAAATCAGGCAAATGACATATGAACAAACCTTCAGAATATTGATAGGAATAAAACTTTAAAGTTTGTTGTATTTACTGTACAGTAATTTTTAGGATTTTGATGTTAGTAATAATGGAAATGATAGGAATAAAACTTTAAAGTTTGTTGTATTTACTGTACAGTTGAAATCTACAGATGCAAACAGATAAAGTGCAATAAATACACATTTAAGTGTGTATTTTGCATTTTGAAAAGTCTAATAGCGCAAAATCTTAAAATCGACCAGTACATGAAATACAGTTTTTTTTTGCCTGTAGTGTCTTGCCTTAAGTTTATATTAAATTTAGTTTTTTGGAGGTGACTGTTGAATTTTTTGAGTACTGGTTATGTATGGGCAATTATTATGTCTGCTAGTTTTAGCATAAATCTAGTTCATATCTACTTGAGGAAACCTTTATGTTGGGGTTAAAAGTTTGCTACTTTTGTTCTTTATGCAACCTGAAATGCAGGCTTCTGTTCAGCAACAAAACAAGCTGGTGTGCGTCACGTGTTTGTGTAACCGTAAGTAATTAGGCACATGATGTGTAGCAGGGCGAGTGAGGGGCAGATGGTAGTGTAGTGTAGGGAAAGCATCAGATACTTCTTACTCAGCTCCTCCTTCCCATAATCACACCTTGAACCCGTTCTCCGCAGACCCCCTGCACTCCAGTCAGTGACTAATGATTTCCTGTTCGTCACAGGAAAAAAACACACCATCCCTCCTCATCATCTCTGCATTTTATGTATCCGGCTTAAGATCCCTGAAGACAGCGGGACAGCTGAAATGGCCTTTGTCCAGGGCAGGAAAAATGTGTGAAATTAGGACACTTGCTGCATGTCAATGCGAAAAAATGATGTTGTTATGTGCTTGCAGGATGTGTATATGTTTTTTTTTTTTTTTTTTTCGGAGGTGCTAAATAGCTAGACTGTGCTGGCATATTGCGAGGCAAAGATTGCTGTGTGCTGCACTGTGTTTGGAAACAAGCTGAAACCATCTGTCGCAGTGAAGCGCTCATATGCTATTCATTTCTTAAGAACACACTACTCTTACTGCATGACATACTAGCACAAAAACTGTAACATGATTGTAGGCCAGGCAACATTATGCCTACCATATTTTCCGAAATAAGTTTCATTTCTTATCATCTGATACATGCTGTGATATATATTTCAAAGCGACTTATATAATGCAATTAAAGGAGTAGTTCACCCAAAAATGAAATTTTGTTGAATATTTACTCATCTTCAGGCCATCGAAGATTCTTATCATCTGATACATGCTGTGCATCAGATTTGGAGAAATGTAGCATTGCATCACTTGCTCTGCAGTGAATGGGTGCCGTCAGAATGAGAGAGTCCAAACAGCTGATAAAACATCACAACAATCCACAAGTAATCCACACCACTCCAGTCCATCAGTTAATGTCTTGTGAAGTGGAAAGCTGTGTGTTTGTAAGGAACAAATCCATCATTTTTAATGGCTTTCTTTAATGAAAAAGTCGACTTGCCTGAAACAGGACAGAAATCTGCACAGATCAAGCACCGATTACAAGCAAAACAGTTCTAAACAAATATGTGGGTGGATTTTGGATTTTTCACTGGAGGAAGCGTTATTATGGATTATGTTCTCATATTTTTGACATAAGTGAGGGTTTAAAGTTAAAATGTCTTAATGATGGATTTGTTTCTTACAAACACAGCTTTTCCCTTCACAAGACATTAATTGATGCACTGGAGTGGTAAACTAATTCACATTCTCCACTCCACTGAGATGGGACGGATAACTTTCTGCAGATATTATAAACCTCATCTGGTTACGTGATGGAAATAAATGTGTTGTGAATTTTGATTAATGTTGACATTATTTGTTTGCTAATTGTTAGTTGCTTTGCTGATGTCTTTATTTTCTGTAAAGAGGTATTTATTGTCATGTAGGCCTCAAAACAGATGGCATGTCTGGAGTTTTTTTGCTGGGGTGTATTGTTTCCAGATTGCCACAATGTTTTATACCGATTATCAAATATAAGATCATAAAACAATGGTTGGCATTGATCATTTGCACACACTCGAGCAGAATGCAGCAGTTATGAATGCTGAGTTGTAATTCTCCTGAAAGGCGATCTGTCAGACTGTTTTCTAAAGCCCTGCAGGTTATTTTGGGTGTGTTTGCCTCTCTCTCCCTCTGTCCCTAAAGTCTCTAGAGATCCAGTCTGAAGTGTCCGCTCTGAATCACAGCACAGAATCAATGGTTCAGGGCTTGAGGTAACTGAGAATTTAATGAGAGAGAGAGAGCTGGGTGGCCCTTGGCAGACGAAACCTCAGTGCCCTCTTAACAAGAGCATCTCAGCGGCAGGCCAGTGGAAAAACGAGCAGGGTTAATTAATTAGAGAGGTTAGATTTGATCCTGTTCTCTTTTTGTCTTATAAAGAGCACTGCTTGATTGCGCCATGTTATTTTACGCCAGAGCGAATGGGCTGTTTTCAGGAGAGCCTGTCGTGTATTGCCATCAGCCACATGGGCGCTCTTCTGCTTAGTGTTATCATTCATTTTTGTTGTGTAGTATCTGCAGTTGTGTTTCCAAAGTGAATGTCGCTCGGGTTTATTGGATATGTTTCAGCACAGTCTGTGGCATTGCTCTTTGTGTGTCTCCTGAGACTGAAGTGTTATCTAACAGTCCAGAATGCAACACGGGGTGTATTTCATGGGCATTTTGAGGTTTTGCAGACTTTTATTTTATTTGTTTAACAGTGTATAAAAATGCATTACAGGAGAAGAGTTATTTTGTGTGAAGTCATGAATTTTTCCACCACTCCTCAAAAGATGTGTGTTTAATAGCACTCTGGGCTTGTCATTTTAAAAAAAATTTTTGGATAAAAGTGCAGACTCTTGCTGATTCAGGGTTATTATAGTTAACTAAAAGCATTTAAAATACACTTAAATCTTACTTAAAATAAACATCAACTTAAATAAAATAATTGTAAAAATTGAACCTTTTTTTTTTCAGACAATTACCAATGAAACATTTTCATTTAGTTTAACTTGATGTACTAAAATAACTAAAACTAAAACTTTTATATAGACATAAAAAAAATACACACACATCAAAATTACTAAAACTCACTAAAATAAAAAATTGGAAAATCTAAAATAAAAAATGGAAAATATAAAAATGACAAATATCAGAATTCAAATTGTCAATACATAAATAAAAATGATAAAAATAGTGTCTTAATACTAAAATAAAGAGTGTCTCGATACTAAAATAAGACTGAGCATTTAATATATCATAAATATACACAATTAAGTGATATTTTTACATTTTTAAAATAACAGCTTGATAAGAAATGACTATTAATATTATTTTAATATTAAGAAAATAATATAAATAATTTTCCCAAGTTAATATTAAAATGGTTAACAGTTATTTCACTACTTGTTTAGATCATAATGGTTTGTATTAATTCATATTTTTATGCTGGACTTTTTATAGTTTATAGTGCAAACTGGCACAGCAGTAAAATTTTATTTGTCTTTTACTCTAGTAATTTCTGCAATTTATTCAGTTTTGTAGATAACTTCAATGCTGATCTATATATGTTTAAGATGTTTATAGCATATTAGTGTGCAATTCTAGTAATGCAAGTCAATAGAACACTTATAACAAAATTCCCATTGACTTGCATTAATAGAATAATACATGTAATTGCATTGCAGGGTGACACTTTGGCATGAAATAGCTAATGAATTCAAGCTTTTAACTAGAAACATTTGTGTTCATCAAACCTGAAATCTTAATGTTGTTTTTTTTTTTTTCTGCCTTTCTAGCACTCCTGTTTCCTGCAGGAAATGCAGATAGAGGTTATTGTGCTGTTTCATTTTCTCATTCTCCCATTGTAATCAGTTATAATGACAAAAGTGTAAGGTCTTTATCTTTTTCTCCCAGGAATCCTTTAATTATTCTGAAGACTCTCTTTACTGATGTGTTCCAAAGGACGCAATCCTTTAGAAAACATCCCCCCTTTAATATATAGCTCTTTTTATATAACAGTCGAAGACAAGCTAGTTTAATCACCGGGATGTGAATGCTGCAGCATTGCTGAAGATCAGCCGTTATTGGAATAATCAAATTTTGAGGATATCAGCTATTTTTTTGCAACCCACCAGTCGTAGTCATGTCTGGTTACAGTGCTGGTGAAATGTTTTCTGTTCTTTTCTTTATATCCTTAAGCACTGTTGGGAAGTTACTTTTAAAAGTAATGCATTATAAAATTGAGTTACTTCATAAAAAGTAACTAATTGCATTACTTAGTTGCTATTTATGGAAAGTAATGCATTATGGTACTTTTCCCTGAATTGGACTTTCTTATTAATTTTTAATAACAAAAAAACCCAAGTTATATTTTTGGTAATTGTAAATGCCCTTTACACACCAAAAGTGAAATTAATAAGCCTCTGGCTGAAGGAATTTTTGCTTTTGTTTTGCTCTGCAACACGGGGACAGGAGAGGTGTCAGTGAATAAATGGGAAAACAATGTAACTTGCGTTACTTCTTTGAAAAAGTAACTCAGATATTTTTTTTATATTTAAAATTACTTTAAAATATATGAAACATTTTTGGTATAAAATGTAACCTGAACATTTTTGAGATTTTTTTTTTAAAATGCCTGTTTAAAGACCATTGTTTTTTTTTTTCTTTTTGTGCATTGTGACATATTTGGAATGTTTTTGTTTTTTTAATATTGTTTTTTTTTTTTTTTTTTTTAATTTTGAGGTTCTTTTTAATTCCCATTTTTCTCAGTGGTGATTCTTATCAAAACATTTTTTTTTTTTTTTTTTTTTTTTTTAATTCAGCATAAATAAAGGCTAGATTTAGTTAACTATAACAACCCTAGAATAAGACTCTTTGAATAAAAGTGTCTGCCAAATGCATAAATGTAAATGTGCAAGCAGTCTTCATATTCTTTGTGCAAAATAAGTGTATATATTTCTTTTATCATTTTGGTGTGAAATATGATGCATTGTACTATTCTAGTACTCAAGCCATTTATTATTATTATTATTATTATTGATATAATTATTTTTCAATTTTAGTTAAAGTTTTAGTAACTTTATTATTTATATAAGTTATTTAAAAATATTTGCATATAGTTTTCTGTAATTATTACTTTTATTTTATTTAGTTTTCATTATTTGATGACTATAAGTCAAATGAAATAAAAATGCCTTTGCAACTAGCTGAAAAATATATATTTTTTAAATATTTTATTTTATTTTATTTCAGTTAACATTATTATTTATTATTTTATTAAGTAACGAAAATGTGTGTGTTTTTAAAAATGGTTTTAATTAACAATAATAATACTGAATCAAATTTGCTGCAGTAACACTTGTGTTGTTTCTTCCCTTGGATTGAAATAATTTAAAGCTGGTACTATTTACTATTTGACTTAAACACTATTCTCATTTGTCAATTTTTAATAGATGCATGATGATCTACCAAATAAATATATGTAAACATGAAGGTTTTTTTTTTTAACTCCAAATGACTGATATATTGCAAATAAAAACTAGGATGTTCTAACAAGGTCTTTTGGTTTTCTTCTCTGCAGGATTCGGGATGACCACCCCTGTGACAGTAGCTGGAAAGGTTTTCTTGATCTTCTACGGTCTGTTAGGTTGTGCGGCCACTATCCTGTTCTTCAACCTCTTTCTGGAGCGCATCATTACCCTTCTGGCCGTGGTGATGAAGGCCGTGCGTCTGCGCCGTCTGCGGACCAGCGGCCTCCTCCCGCCGGGGATCTGCCAGGACTTCGCGGCGAGTACGTTGCCCGGTTGGAAACCCTCGGTGTACCACGTGATGCTCATTCTGGGTTTGTCGGCCATCGTGATCTCCTGCTGCGCCTCAGCCATGTACACTCCAGTCGAAGGTTGGGCATATCTGGACTCGCTGTACTTTTGCTTCGTCACTTTCAGCACGATTGGTTTCGGAGATTTGGTGAGCAGCCAGAATGCTGCGTACGGCTACCAAGGACTTTACCGGTTGGCCAACTTCATCTTCATCTTGACTGGAGTATGTTGCATCTACTCGCTCTTCAATGTCATCTCCATCGTCATCAAGCAGGTCCTCAATTGGATGTTGGAGAAAATGAGTTGCTCGTGCTGCCAGCACTGCAACAAAGCCAACACTTTCTTGGGACGCCGCAACGCCATCAGGCCCGGCTCGCGCCTCAGACGCGGACGCTTCGGCCGGACGCCGGACTCGGACGGGCCTCGTGATAGTGACACAGAGGGACGCAGGCTCTCGGGCGAGATGATCTCCATGAGGGACTTGACGGGATCCAATAAAATCTCACTGGCCATTATGCAGAAACAGCTGTCGGAGTCAGCGAACGGATATCCCAGAACAGTGTGCGGAAGCTCACGGCAGAACGGCTTTTCCGGTGGCGTCGGTGCTTTGGGCATCATGAACAACCGATTAGCAGAAACCAGTGACTCTAGGTAGAGATAACCTTTGTAAGCAACGCAAAAACATTTGTTTTAAGTGGTAAAACCTCCAACTCTCTCTGGACGTCGAGCGGTTTGGGTTTGCGATTTACATTTTTGAGCTTGTGTAGAACAGCATGGCATGCATGAACTGTGTAGGATATCCTGTAGGGTTTTTGGAACGTGACTTGCTACGGCGTATGCTAAGAATGCGTGCTAGGAAGTAACAGTGCACTCAAATCATGTTGGAAAGATCGTATTTACTGTATAAGTTGATCGCACATGAGCACCACTGCAAAGTCACAACTACGAGTGGGAAATGAGAAAAGACCCGTGTTGGGATCGTGTCAGTGAGAAAACAAGTCAGATGCAATGAATGCAGCATCTGCATTAATGGCTCAAATTAATGAAATTATATTTTTAATCTAAGTTGCATGCATAAAATACCATAGTACAGTGCAATTACAATACAATTACAATTGAATAAAAACATAAAAAGCAAAAACATACATGATGCACATTCTTTAGTCATAACACAGCTTGAAGCATTTATGCATAATGCATTATAAAGTGTTCAAAATGTATTCAGATAATATCTTTTCATAAAATGCATTATAATATTTGAAGGTTCCTTTCCTTATAATGCATTATAACTGTGTTATAATGCATTATAATTTCTAAAGGTGTAACAATGAATAGATATCATGTATTATAACTGTAACTACAGTTATTCATGAGATCATACAGTGCATTACAATGCATTAAAATACTTTTATAAAGCATTATATATAAAGGGTTCAAGGATATTTGAATGCACGTGAAATCGTAATTACGGCTTCCCAACTCATAAATATGAATTCCCAGGAGGATTTGAATGCACCTTAAGTAACTTTGCATATTCTAGTAAATAGACGCAACAAACCCTGATTACCTGAATCATATTTTCTAGAATTTGTAGACGATACTGTGCTACAGGAACTAACCCTAAACAAACGCTCTGAAGTTAGACTTGACTACCAGTGGCTATTTATAGGAGATGAGTAGAGCTTGTCTAATCTCAAATAAGTAAAAGTAGCACCATATTTACTTACAGCACACTCGATTTACAACTATGCACCATCTCCATGTCTCAAACATATTCATTGTTAGTCTTGGGCTGCATCTCAGTTTGCATACTTACGCTGTGCACTAAAAGTATGTACTTCACCGCTCAATGGAAACTCCATACTCAGTATTTGGACAATTGGACAATGTCTCATAATTGCACAGCGTCCCTTATTATGTACAGTTTGTGTCTTAACATCCAGCTAAATTCAGTACCTGCATTATTATGTAACTTTTAGGTTCATGCAACTAACAAAATGTTTTAATCTATCATTCTTTGGCACTTCTTTTTGACAAAAAGTCAAAAGAGTATTGTTAAAAACTCTCCTCTTCCATAATGCAACACTACAAAAATTATTATTATTTATCACGTTTTATGGTTAAAACATCTAAAAATCCTTAAAACAGCATAAATTTACTTAGCAACACTGCATAACATATCACAACTAACTGAACTGGCAGATTTTTCAGTTTTTTTAAATAATATAATTTTTTATAGTTGGGAAAAAATCTGCCAGTGCAGTGACACAATATACAAAGAAGCAACACAATACATATATCTCAATATCTTATAAATCTCATATCTCATTCAATGTTGCTTCGCAAGTAAATTTATTATGTTTTAAGCATTATTGGAAAACAAAACAAAACTACTAATTAATTATTATTATTATTATTATTACAAAAAATTCTTATCAGTCTTATGAGTCGTCTCAACACCACTTTTGCCCTAGAACACTATTGAGGATGGATATGTGAGCTAGTATGCAGCATTAATTAAAGTCAAATGTAGAACAAGGCTTATTTCTATAGCTGCAAACGATGACTTTACAATATGCAGATTAGAGGGTTGGGAGGTTGGGAGTTTGTACAGTATAAGCGAATGCGTTTACTGTACCCTTTCAAAGCTGTGTTGCTGTCAGTAGGGATCTCATGGCAAAGAGAAGCCACTGTTTGAAAAATTCAGCTGAGGGTTTTACACCCTCATAGTAATATGATGAGATACACCAATGTGCTGAGCAGCAGAACTTCAAAGCCAAACTATGTTGTTCCCCAAAGAGGAGAGAGGAGGAGCTGAAGTCAGAGACAGACAGAGTGAAGGAGAATAAAGTGAAGAAGCCCTGAGAGAGAGAGAATATGAGCCATCTATCAGCGCAGAACTAGACTTCCAGCGGAGCTCGTGTTCATCTGTCAGACCTCTGCAGACCGAACATTAGTGCCCTCAACCCCTCCTCTATCATTTTATTAACACTGTCTATATAAAATCCTCTCAGATGGTGTTTGCTACACCTGCCCTAGCTTGGTAGGATGCGTAATATCATGCCTGGTGTTCAACAAAAGAAGCTCTGTTCATACAGAGCAGTCTTAGTTGTTGAATAACCATTTAGAAGAAGTTTAGGGAATTATGCAATGCTTTATTCAGTGTTCCTGCGGGTCTGAAAAAGCCCCCTGAAAGCCACAAATGAAGGCCTTTAGTCAGAGCAGAAAGTCTTAAATTCATAAATGCATGACATTAAATGTTGCAGGCATTGCAAAAAAAAAAAAAAAAAAAAGAATATCTTTGAAAGGTATTCTAAATCAGTACGACTATAAATCAAGTTACATTTACTTGAGATGCAAATGTTAAATGAAGTCTTGAAAAATGTAACAAAATTGAGTTTATGCTTAAAACATGAACAAATATGGAAAGCATACATTTTTTGCAATGTGATCAGGAGGTACAGTGCAACTTATTACAGAAAGTACATTTAGGTATTGCATTTCCTTTATTTCTTAAATTTTCTTTACTGTGTCTTAAAAATATCTCAACTTTACCTTCATAAAACCTGCAGAAACCCATATTGTAGTGTTTACATGCACAATCCTACACTGATGTGCTTAAAAAGCACATTTGATTTGAGATTTGCATGAAATTTAGGTGAGATTTTGAAATGATTTTCTTCACTCTTGGCATCAAAACCTAAACAAGACATGTACAACTGAATTAAGTAAAACAAAAATGTGTGCTTACATCTAAAGTGAATTGAGAGCAATCTGTAAAAATCAGTTTTGCTTAAATTGTTAGCAACCTTCACAGTTAAAAGAACAAGTTAAATCATTCAAGATATTAGGTCATGCATGTAAATGCTCTTATTAACATCAGTTTTTCCCTGTTATTTTGATTTGCTTTGCATTTAAACAGCATTTTCATGTTTTTTTGTTTTGTTTTTAATTTAAGTTTTTTAATGTTATTTTTGTTTGCTTTTTATTTATGTAGGTCTGACTGTGCAACACTGAAACCTGATATATTGGCAGTTTATTGAGTTTGTGCAAACAAACTCCTAAAATATATATATATATATATATATATATATATATATATATATATATATATATATATATATATATATATATATATATATATATATATATAAAATTAGCTGATTTTTTTGGATAATTATCGCTATTTTATTGTGCATGTAAACAAACTCATAAGCTGTTTGTACATTTTTGAGCCATTCTGCACTCCCACTGGAGAAGGTTACAATGCATCACTGCTCATTTGCATCAAATTGAAGTCTAATGCACTTTGTTGCATTGCAAACAAACTCGCTCATTATGCCTCAAATCACCAACTCTCCTTGCCAATGCATACTCCCCTTTTCCCCCAAATGATAAATCAAACTGCTTTAACAAAACAAGGAATATTGGTTGAAGAATTGCAATAGATGAGCTGTCATGCAGTATTTGTGTATGTAGCAGACAGAGACAGATGCTAGTGTGTTGCAAACCCTTAAATCCTGACATGGTAAGAGTAGAAGATGGAGAAAGACGAGAGACGAGAGGGAATCCAGTCCCTGAGGTGTGATGAGGCATCAACACAGATGTAGTTTCCATTAGCTAGCTCTCTGCTGGTGATCTATACCATCTCTGCTCAGCTCTCTTCTGCTCCAGGGAACAACAGCTCGCGTCTGCACTGACAACACACAAACGCACAAACACACACATACACACACACTCCCTCCCTTAGCATAGCACAGTTCACACTCTTATAGTGAACCTACCTGTATGTAACTCACTGTAAATATTCAAGCTGAACAATTTCTGATTCTCTTTGCATATTGCAAAGGAAGAAGATCGTGGCTCTTGCTTATAATATACAACCTCAGGTAGTTCAATCTTCTGATGTAGTTTTTTTGCATGCTACTATGGTAAAGCCATACAAGAGGCACTTGTATCTGTTATAGGTCTATTTTTATATTCAAATATGATAATGTATTATCTGGCAGTGACGCTGTGCTTTGAAGGAACAAAAGACTTGAATAAATGTGCTTCATGTAATGAAAACTAGGGGTTGGCAGTATGAACGAAATATAACATATTATGAGTACTGTAAGTTGCGGTATATATCAGGAAATTCAACAAAATGTTGTTTATATATTAAATTACCATAATATTCATTTTTGATTGAATTATAAACTTTTGATCATGATTGATTTCTGATCTGATGTAAAATCCATATTAAACTGGTGACTGGTTTCTAGCTCATCTAACATCAACAATAAACCAGTTACCAGCTGGTTTTTCAAACTTGCTATATACCCTACATTTTATTATTTATATACCATTGTAGTTTTTATAAAAAAAAAAAAATATATATATATATTAATATTAAAATCATTTTAATTTTAGTTTAGTGTGTTGTTATTTGGTATTTTTATTATGTTAATTTATTATTTCAGTGTTAGCTTATTTTTACCTTTTATTTATTTACAGGTTGTAATTTTAGTGTTTACATTTGAACTTCTAATATTTGTTTACATTTAAAAAAATAATAATTTAATATTTACATTTTATTTCATCTTTGTTTAAAATGTTTTTAATAGTTTGTTTTAATTAACGAAAACAACTACGTTACCGTCATACCGCTGACCCCTAAAGAAGCCCTACAAATTTCACATCAAATTTGTAGAAAACCACAAGTTATATTATGAACATATCATTGCACATGAGTGATGTACATGAAAAGAGAGTTTGAGATTGATGCTAACACTGCAACGGAAATGCAACTCAAAGAGAATCTTGGTATGAGCTTGTGAAGGAACGTGTTTTTACAAGCCTGAAGATGCATTGAAATATATAAAATAAACATATTTAAGACTAAGTTTGTTCTCTTAAAATGCATGCATGGATCAATATCAACTGCCTTATTTTGTTCCTCAACCATGTAACTATAATGTAAATCTGACTTACTCTGTACAGTAAATCTTTTGCATTTTGCAAAATGTATTTCCATTGATTGCAATGGATCAAACTGAACTGAAGTCCTCTGTTTTCTCCGAATTTCACAGTTGTTTCTATCTATCTATCTATCTATCTATCTATCTATCTATCTATCTATCTATCTATCTATCTATCTATCTATCTATCTATCATCTGTCTTTTTTTGTAGCCCTTGAAACGGACTCAGTTAACTCATCCATCATGTTTCATCTTTTGTTTTTAACAGCAATATGAAGCCAAACAAGTCCAAGAATCAGTTGTCACAAGGTCGTTAATCTTCACGGTGGTGTGCGAGGTGAAAACCAGGTTTAGATTACGACTAATTGTTGGTAAATGCATAAAAAATACATCACTCACTGTAGAGAATGGTGTCTTTAAAGGTTACTATAAAGGTGGAACAAGTGTTTCATGTTTCAGAAGCAGTACAAAGTTTGAAATGAAAAGAGGTCTGTTTTTGCTAAACTGTTGTAGGGGAGACCAGGGACAATTATAAAACTATTTTTAATTTATATGTTTTTAATTATAACTCTAACTATAAAAGGTAAGATGATAGTTATTGATAGTTATTCAGCCCTTTTTTGGGCCGGTATTTTTCTTTACGATCTCAAGATAATATGATGTGGCATTTAAACTCATCTGTTTTATCTCTAGGTTAACTGAAAGATTTAATATTTAACATTTAATGTGCATTATATAATCTAGTTGATGGCTATTTTTTATTACATAATTTATTGTTGTAAAAAGGATTGCAGATAATTATAATGATGTCTCTTTTACATGACAGCTAAAACTATTATTTAAAGAAAATTACTTAGAAGTATTAAACAATATGCTAACAGAAACATGTTATCCTTCTTCTGTTCAGTCATTCTCAGTGTATTCATTTCATGCAACTCTTATTATTAAAGCTTATGAATGTTTCTAATACCAGAAGATGGCAGGTGCATTAGTAGTTGTGTGTGAGTTATGAAGGAAAAGTAACAGAATTTACATTTATCCCCGGTCTCCCCTCTAGAAACATGAAGATTGCATGTTCAGACAGTATTTTGCATTGAACAATGATGCCTGACGTGCATATCAGATTTTATAATTGTGAGTGTGACTCAGACTGTTGATATGAATTTTCACCATCATTATATTTTAAGAAAGATTCCTTATCGGTATGCAAGAAGAGCAGAACAGAATAGGTGTTCGCCTACTCAATCTGTCTCTCCTGTTCTCTTTATTTCTGGCTGTTTTTGCTGAAACATGCATGTAAGGTAACCGTCAGATTGGGTTCATATGTAATTCAATAGGTGAAATTTATAATGAAGGTTGAAACTGACTTGAAATAGCATTCCAAGCCCATTTTATTTTTATAACATGACATTTCTGATTGAAACACAAAATGGGATCTTGATTTTATCTATTGGGAATTTCTCGGATGGTGAAAAATGTCTCTACATGAGAGGTTGGAAAATAAGACAATAAGCATGTTATCACATATTTTTCACCGGAATAACATTAATTAATAAATCGATCACAGCAGGGTTATTATAGTTAACTAAAACAAAAATTAAATAAAAACGGACTAAATAAAATTAAAAAATAAAACTACATGGACATATAAAAACTAATTAAAATGACAAAAATGCAATTAAATTATTAAAACAAATTAATAAATTTAAAAAATTGAAATCTGAAAATGTAAAAATTTATAAAAAAAACAATTAATTATTATAAGCTTTATAAAATATTATAAAACTATAAAAGTATATTACTAATAAAATAACACTGGTTCAGGGAAATTTGTTTATAATAATTAGCAAAAAATATTTGCTATTATAAAAAATGTTTACTAATAAAAATACAGTTGTTAAAAAAATATTTTAAATAATTTTTTTTTTTTTTTTTTTTTTTTTTTTTTTTTAAGTAAATAGGATTGGTTTTTGATTTAATGTTGACTTCAAGTGAAATTACACTAGCAGTTTTCTCCCCAGTAAAATGATCCCTCATTAGGCCACCACTTTAGTCATCTGTGAATAGTTGGTCAGTAATCTAGACCTGGTTACCTAGTTATCAGTCCTCATAAGTCTTCATTTCAGACTTAGACCCGTCCCATGTTGCCTGCATCGTGGTGTACCATTGATTTACTGTATACAAATTATACTTCTGGTTGCAAGTTGCACATTTATAACGATGATTGTACTTTTATATTTATTTTAAAAAGATGATATCTAATGAGTCACGCATATAAAAAATTAAAATCTATTCTAAGAATCTCTCTGTCTTGTTTCCTTTCATACCTGACCAATAATTTCGATTTTCTTTCTATTGTTGAAGTTGATCCATGACATTTTTCAGCAGCTAAATTGGGCCAGACAACATATCTGCTGAGCTGCCTACCTATAGACAGCATTTTATAAGAATAGCTCTCCTAGGGTGACCATCACTATACATCTTCTTTTTTCTGGGATTTCTAAATTGCCTAAAATGTCAGAGTTTTGACTTTGTTTTAATAATTGCTGAAAGTAATGAC
Source organism: Cyprinus carpio (assembly GCF_018340385.1). Lineage (NCBI taxonomy): Eukaryota > Metazoa > Chordata > Actinopteri > Cypriniformes > Cyprinidae > Cyprinus > Cyprinus carpio. Next base: position 26,116,647 of record NC_056584.1, on the reverse strand, counting down.
AGAAAAGTAGTTTTGACCAATAGCGTGCAGGCATTGTACATAATTAACCAATCGTGGCTTGCAAGAAGTCGGGATCTACAGATAACGGTCAAAGCGATGCAAATACACATACCTGTAATACATAAGGAGGCAATTTATAAATCCAGTACAGGACATGCTTGGGAAAAATACGACTTTCTCCCAAAGATTCACCCAAAGATGAAAATACTGTTATTATGTTATTTTTGCTGATGAACTTGGGGTGTAATGGTACACAAAGTAGTACCGGGACACATGAGCGCCAAAATACGTTGTTAAATGCATTATTTTAACCAGTACATGCGGAACTTAATTAAAAACTCCTTATCTGTCTGATAAAATAGCTACTTAGGCAAACTTTTAACTCTTTCAAACTAAAAAACTTCTGGCTTAAAGTAATTAAATCTACTTCAACCTTTCTGTTATCTAAAAATAAATAGCAATTGAATTTAATAGTTTACGCTTTGTAACTTTTATTATTTTAACAATCTGCAAGCAACATTAGCTGAAATTTTAATTATAATTGAATTTATTTAAAGACAGAGCCACAATTTGTTCAATAAACCACTGTTTAATAAAAAAGAAGAAGCAATTTTATGTTTGGTTTTTCCCCCACTGTTCCGAAAAAAGCACAGAACTGTCATTTTTGTGTACTGTTACACCTCATGTTCAACTATGTTTTGGAAACCGAGCTCATGTTAGCTATTCAGCAGTTCTCATGGAGAAAAACTGCAACTTTACACTTTTCCTAAGGTCTTTGTCTCATAACATTCTAGTGTGCGATGGCGTGTCAGAAAGCATTTGTATGTTTTGTGTGTGTTCTCCAGCACGCGTGTTGTAGCGTATGACTGCTTGACTGAATCTTCCCTCTGATGCTCATTCAATCTGAAGCTTTGCTTTCACTCCAGCCTCCTCCGTCACCACTGAACAAATTGTTTTTCTGCACTAGCTGAGGCCGTGATCCTTGCGCACGGAAACAGGCTGTGAAGTAGAACCACGCTGACTAGCCCTGAGCGGATTACAATCAGTCCTACACAACCTGAATAATCACGGCCTGCTAGTCAATAGGTCTTTTGTGGGCTTGCATTAAACAGAGATGCATACCATAATAACAGCTTCTCGCATCACGCAAACAAACATCATCACGGTAATGCAATGCAAATCTCTGTGTTGTCTCAGAACTATAATTAAAACAAAACCAGTAATTGCATGCAAGAAGAAATGCATGGTTGAATGAAATAATTGTCAGGAACCTAGTACTGCTGGTTAATGTGTGTGTAGTCTTTATTGTTCTCCAATTTTGATCTCCACTGTATATTATATAAACACAATCTTTTATTTCGGATGTGATTAATCAAGATTAATTGATTTGACAGACCTAATTCATGCATACACACACACACATATATTGTGTGTGTGTTTATCTAATACTATATTAAAATATTTTTATATTTGTATTAACTTTTGGACGACATTTAAACTTTCATTAAACAAGGAAGCATTAAACTGGTCAAAAGTGGCAATAAAGATATAATGTTATAATGTTACAAAATATTTTATGCCATTCTTTTGAACTTTCTATTCATCAAAGAATCCTGAAATAAAATGTATCACATTTCCAGAAAAATATGAAGCAGCAGGACTGTATTAAATATTGATAATAATCAGAAATATTTCTTGATCAGCAAATCAGTATATTAGAATGATTTCTGAAGATCATGTGACACTGAAGACTGGAGTAATGATGCTGAAAATACAGCTTTGATCACTGGAATAAATTACATTCTACAATATGTTTAAATAGTAAACAGCTATCTTAAATCATAAAAATTTTCTCAATATTATTTTTAGTTAAATAACCTGTTTTGCAGCTTATTTTCAGTAAAAGAATATGTGTATAATATTTACAATATTTACGTATGTTATTATTTAGTTATTTATGTTATTATTTACAATATATTTACATAGTAAAATGAACTCTTCAAAAGATAAAGGACTTTTTTTTTCTTTTCTTTTTTTTTTCATGATGTGGCCCATTAAAACCAGTAGTTCAGCCAAAAAATTTTTCTTTTCTTTTTTTTTAATGAGATTAGTGGTTTAGTAATGGATTATGATGAGATTAAAAATTTAATAATGGCTTCAGTGTTATTGTGTTGTTTTTTTTTTTGCTGTCTGTTTTCATTGTATGGTTGAGATCAGCATGAACATATCCTTTTGTGCTCCACAGAAGAAAGTAAGTCACAACTTGAGAACTCAATGCACAGAAAGTGCATTGAGATACAGTAATTGGTGTTTGTTAAGGCCAGTTTGACTGTTATCATTAGTCACTTGCAGTTAGAGATTTGAACAAACCACTAAAACTCAGTGTTTGTGCTCAAATCATGCATGACTCGTCAAATCATTTGTCTTATTGAGGAATGGGTCGCTATTACTTTTCAAGGCATTTCGCCTGACAGACATTAAAACAGGTGAAAAGTCCTATAGTTACCATTAGTGTCCACAGCATTTTATGCAAAACCTTTTTCTATTAGAAATACTTTATGTGATAATTTACTTATTTATTTATGTTCTGTACTTATTTAATTTTAATTTTATTTTACGAGTCTGTCCATTTTTACATGTTTGTATAGCTAGTCATATAAATTATTAAATAATTTATGAATATTATATTCATTATTATTTAATATTAATAATTACATTTTCATTTATTTCGAGGCTGCATTTTTGCACGTTTGAATAGCTAGTAATAAAAATAATTAAATAATTAATATAATTATTATTTAATATTATTAAGTAGTTTATTTATATTTACTTAAAATCTTTGTTATCTAAAAAACGGTATCTACACCATTTTTTTTTTTTTTTGTTTTTTCAGATTAAAATTTTTTTTTTTTTTTATTGTGGTGTGTTTTTTGTTTGTGTGTGTGTGTATTTTTTTTGATTCGTCAGTCAGACCACTTATTTATCTCAAAATTTCATTTTATATGAAATAATGAGGAAGACATCATTCGAGTCTTCAGAGTTCAGAAGTTGGTAAGTTTGACTCAAATGTAACATTTTTGCTGCTTGAAATGCACATTCAACTTTTTCAACTCCTTTTTTTTTTGTCTCTCGCAAGCCAATTATAGCAGCTTATAACTTCGATAACAGCATGTATTTTGGTTTGAAATGCTCTACCTGTCTCAAGTTCAGAATATACCAACAGATTTAATCATTTAGCTTGAGATTTAGCTTCTCGAAAATATAAAAGGCAGCTGTTCCAGACTCTATAGTGCTTTTCATGATAGGTTTTGTTAAAACTATTTGTTTGCTGTATTGATTCAGCATTAGTGGCTAATTAGCACCTGACAGGAGAAGTGACAGAGCTCTAAATATGGACAAACTTCAGAGTTGTCCACACCATTATGTGTTTCCTTTGTAAACGCTGCATAGTCTACATCGCAGCACATCAATTAGCTTGATCCTCCTTTCAGATCCGTCAGCTCAGTCTCATCAGGTATTCCACACGTCAGCTGCTTTACATATCAAATAAAACCTCCACATGTGAAGTGACTTAATGTCCTCGAAATGAACTAAGATACCTGACAGATAAAGTGCTAATGCGAAAGTCGATGCAGGGACGGGGCAAAAGAGTGCTGCTAAATACTCTGATTGATGAAGCTGTTTCCTCAGCAGCTGTTTGCCAAATTACCACAGAACTAGAAGAGAGGCTGATCACTGATTATTGCTGATGTAGCAAGAGAAGATAGAAACCAGGTCCATCACTTCAAAACTCACCTCAAATATCCCTTAAAACCACCCTATGCATGTTGTTTTCATATGTTTATGCATTACTAATTAAAATAAGAAGTTTTGGCATGACATAACAAAAGAATTTAATGCAATGCCATTGACTCTTCTCTGGATCAATGTTTAAAAAAACAGTATTAAAAAGGCTTAGTTTAGGGTTAAGCACAGTGAGAAAAGCCTTATCAACCACTGCACTAAATCAGAAATCAGCTGGCCTCCAAGACACAAGCCAAAAATGTAGTGAGATTATGCTATGCCAGCATTTCTGTGTTGATGGGAACGTAGCATCCCATGATGAACTGAAAAGTCTATAATGAATGCTATCGTACAATGCACAGACAGGCATATTCTGAAGATAAATGAGATTAGTGTGGCTGGTGGAGATGAATTAAGTGAAATGTTATGAATGCAAAGTCATGATATCAAAGTAAATGCAAATTCAGCATTCTTTACTCCACCTATTTTGTGGATTTATCGTTTGTCATTTAATGTATATTTGGCATTTGTTTCCTTTCACAGCTGAAACTGCCGTGATAATGAAACCTGAGCGCATAATGGAACATTAAAAGAGCCAATCTGTATGATAATTCCCTCTTCACACACACACACACACACACACACACACACACACACACTCGTCTTCATGCTTTCCTTGTCCCTTCGAACAGCCGGTTTCTCCACTCACGTGTAAAATCTGTTGAGTGGAGTTAATAGTCGCTATCAGACAGAAGCGCTTCTTTAATTCCCTGAGAAACAGCTGCATTACAGGCTGCGATTGAACACTTGTGCATTAATACACTTTCAGCAAGAGCTTCAGCTCTGTGAAATCAGCTATAAAGATGGGTTATTCTAGTTTTACATTTTCTGATGTGTTTTTAATTTAGTACTGTTTTTAAATTGCATTACATTTAGTTTTAGTTACTTTCATCAATGGTTTTGATGTTTGCATTTGTTTTATATACTCATTTATATACTCATGGGAACAGATTTGTAGAAATGCAGCATTCCATCACTTGCTTATCAATGGATGCTCTGCAGTGAATGGGTGCCGTCAGAATGAGAGTCCAAACAGCTGATAAAAACAACACAATAATCCATGAGTAAGGCACACAACTCAACATCTTGTAAAGCCAAAAGCTGCAAGAAACAAATCTATCATTAAGACGTTTTTAACTTCAAAACATTGCTTCCAGCTAAAATATGAGTCCATAGTCCATAATATTGCTTTCTCCAGTGAAAAAGTCATCTCGTCTAAATCAGGAGGAAAAATATGCACAGATCAAGCGCAGTTTAAAACAGTCGAAAACAGATGTGAGAGAACAACAGGGGATGGGCTTTTTCACTGGAGGTGAAGCAAAGGTTTAGAGTTAAAAACGCCTTGATGATGGATTTGTTTCTTACAAACACGAAATTTTTGGCTTTTGGCTTTGTTTGAAATTAACTGATGGGGTGGAGTGGTGTGGATTATTGTGATGTTTTTATCAGCTGTTTGGACTCTCATTCTGACGGCACCCATTCACTGCAGAGGATCTATTGGTGAGCAAGTGATGCAATGCTACAAATCTCCAAATCTGATGAAGAATCAAACTCAGATAGCCTGAGGATGAGTACATTTTCAGAAATGCTGAGCTTTGATTGTAATTGCTTTGTTGTAAACATGTTTTCTGTTTGTTAATACAAACTTTTTAGTTTTTTTGTAATGAACATTTCTTCAAATATAATTATTTTTTTTAGCATCTTGGATTTTTCCATTCTTCAGAACCTCAAAGGTTCAACCTTTGACAAATCATCTGACATGGGTTTCCATCACTTAAATTCTATATTTCTCATCTCAGTCTTTTTCCCCCCAAAGAGATCACAACATGCCTCAGCAGAAAGATTTGCATTTCTTTGATGGATGGCCTGTGTTTCAGCAAAGCGATGTTCTTCTGTGCACACCAGCCTCGGGCGCAGCACATTAGGACAGAGAACGAGTTGATGAACTGTGTATGAATATGCATGCGCAGTCAGGAAGCCACAGCAGCTGCGCATAAACAACGTTTGCCAAGCGTTGACGATAGCAGAGATTCTGCACAGTGAGGTGAGGTGGATTCATGTATGTTCGGTGAGAGATGGGAAAAGGAAAGTGAGCGACATGCTGTTTTAACACTGGAATTTGTTTTTCATTGAGTATGAATTTGTTTGTGTAATAAATTCATATAGCAGCTCTTTATTACAAAGGCACATGCCTTATGCAGCTAAATCAGCAAATACTATCAGGGTTGTATCAGTCATTTATGATAAAAAAAATCTATAATTTGAAAATATTTTGTAAATACTTTGACCACTGCAATTCAATCTCAAACCACTGAAATGAATGCTGAATATATCAGTATATATTGTAGTGAATATTTGAGAAATGATTGTTGTATCTGATTGTATTAGTCTCTACAGAGTGATAGGGAGAAGCAGATGAACATAAAACAGGTGAAATGTGTTGAAAAGATTCATTGAGAATGATTAATTGACACATGATTCAGTTATGTAGTGTGTTTTGTTCCAGTGCTCGTGAATTATATATAATTTAAATATTATTTAAATATATAAAATATTGTGAGTAATTATGTTTAATTAAAAATGTATTTTCGATAATGAATTAAATTAAATATTAACATTTAAAGCTTGATTATTTCATTTCATTAAAAGGATCTTTCTGGTGTATTTATTTATAACTGGTTGATATTCTGATGATATTCGATACTTTTTAAAATAATATCGTTTTACTTTGAAACATCTTTGTATTACACACACTAGACTGAATTAAAAAAAAAGTTTTTCAAGTTAGCATGACTTTCTTTTTTTCCTCTCCAGAAAACAAAACAAAATGTTGAAAACAATGAGACATTTAAATAATGACAGCATATTCATTTCTGGGTGTATTGTCACTTTAAATAATGTCGCTACATCCACTGTCCTGATAATAACAGTAGTGAGTCCCGAGGACACACACAGGGCTCAGTCGGGAGCGTTTCCTGAAAATGACCCGTCCAATTACTCAGTCTAACCATAGGTCCTGGTCAGTGAGAAAAATAGCCTGATCTGATTGGCTGATGAGCTATTCTGGGTCAGTGGCTGGAGAGATAGCAGGATGTGATGTGTATAATGATGATGTATGATTTTGGGCTCTGTCGGCTGATTGGTGTCCTGCTGTCAGCACACATGACAGGCTGTGCTCTCCGTTCACGTGTGCCCTTAACACCCTTAACACCAGCCACACTGACCAAGTTATTTCTGCAGAATAATGACTGGTAGCAAGAAAGTTTACAGACTTACGGTCTGTCATTTTTTAAGAGTTTGACTGGTTGCGATGTTGTTTCTGCAGAATAATGACTGGTAGAAAGAAAGTTTACAGATTTACGCTGAGAATTGAAACTGCGTTATTCTCAGAAGACCCATGGTACATACAGATAACAGTAGAGCCTAAAAATACAGATAGATACAGATAAAATCTAAAATCTAAAATACACTATACAAATAAGGGCATGTAAAAAAAGAATAAAAATAAAAATAAAGTTAAATAAAGCAGCGCAAGGCACATGGCAGATAGAGTGCAAACCAGTGAGGTGAACAAACAGTGCAGACAAAAAGATTTTAGTGCAAAAAAAAAAAGAGCAGTTCTTTTATTTAACTGACTGAAGGGGTAGAATGATGTCAGTTCTATGCTGAATGAGCTAGTGAGCAGACCAATGCTGCGCAAAGTGACTGGTGCATGTTATCGTATGTTAGTGGGAGGGGGGACGTGGGACCTGGGGGGGGGGGGGGCGTGGGGGTTCATAGTTCAGTGGTGCCTGGGACAGAAGGGGGAAGGGGGGCAAGGCCGGGAGGGAGTCCAGCTTCCTGACAGCCTGATGAATGAAGCTGTACTAGCGCTCGCATCAAATTCAGGTACTGATCCTTGCTCAGTCTGCTGGTCCTGGCCTGGAGACGTGACTGCGGGTGGCTCCTCCGCAGTCTCCTCCCTGATGGGCAGCAGACTGAAGAAGCTGCCTGTGTGATGGGGGTGGGTACCGGGATCACCTGTGATGCAGAAGGCTTTACGGGTGAGACTGGTTCCGTAAATGTCCTGGAGGGAGGGGAGGAGAGAGACACCAACGGCTACGTGTTCTTCTCACCTGCCTCTCACTATGCTACTGTTCTCATTTGAAGAGTCTTCCGCCAGGACGCGTTGTCTCCTCCCAGAAGGCGCCATACCACACAGTGATGCAGCTAGTCAGGATACAACCAATGCTCTCGATGGTGCCTCTGTAGAAGGTGCACATGATGGGGGCCCTGTAGAAGCGGGACTCTGGTTCTTCTCTGTTTGCGGAGGAAGTAGAGACGCTGCTGTGCTTTCTTGGCCAGTGCTGTGGTGTTGATTGTCCAAGAGAGGTCCTCTGTGATGTGCACACCCAGGAACTTGGTGCACACCCAGGAGTTTGTCTTCGCTGTTCCACTGATGTGTGTTTACATGCATGAGTATATATGGGATATTTTGGACTTTCTAGGTTCATTTCAGTGTGACTTACTGATTTGATTATAATGGTGAAAACATTCGCAAATATCTTGCCTCACCAAAACATGTTTCTGGCAAGAGTCCATTAGACAGGTGCTTTATTGATCCCAGATGGAATGTTTAGTGCAAAACAACAGGATCAAATGAGTGAACACATGTGCTGCTGCACAAACACATACTGTACAGTGCTGTTCATTAATGTACAGCAGATAACATTAAAAATGCTTCAGATATATTGCAAACATAGCAATGTAAACTTGTCAAGGTGAACTTTGATGTTGGCTTGAGAAAGCCTAGTTTAAAAGGTCAAAATCTGAAAACAAAGACATTTGATGGAGTTGCTAAGAGTCAAGGTAAACTTTAATGTTGGCTTGAGAAAGCCAAGTTTAAAAGGTGTTAAAAAGGTTGCTAGGAACTATGCTGTTGCTTGGGTGTTCTGGTAGCTAGTCAGATGGTAGGATGTTCTGTGTGGTTGCTATAGTGTTGCAGTTAGGGTGTCCTGGAATGTATAGTAACATGTAGTGAAGATGATTTCTTTAACTGCTTTGATCAGGTGTTGCTATGCAGTTCATTTTGGTGGTTGCTAGGGTGTTCCGGGTGATTGCTAGGGTACTGATATGCAGTCACTAGAGTGTTCTGGTGGTTGCTAAGGAGTCCTAGAATGTTGTTTGCTATGTTTTGTAGCTGTACTACTTCAGCTACATGTTGTGAAAGTGTGTTGCTATATAGTTGCTTGGGTGTTCTGGTTGCTAGGCAAATGCTACGGTGTTCTTGGTGGTTGCTGTAGTGTTGTTATGCAGTTGCTAGGGTGTCCTGGAATGCTGTTTTGCAGCTTTTTTAGTAACTTGTAGTGAAGACGACTACTTTAACTGCTTTGATGAGGTATTACTATGCAGTTGCCATAGCGTTCTGAAATCATGTTCTGTGTGGTCACTAGGGTGTTCCAGGTGATTGCTAGGGTATTGATTTGTAGGATATTATTATGTGATCACTGGGGTGTTCTGGGTGGTTGCTAGGATTCTTGGAATGTTGTTTGCAATACTTTGTTAGTAACTTATAGTAAAGTTGACTACTTTCTTCAACTGCTTTTCTAGGGTGCAGCCTGGCAGATAATAGGGTGTTCTGGCTGGTTTCTAGGTGGTTGATATAGTGTTGCTATGTAGTTGCTAGGGTGTCCTTAAATGTTGTTTGCTACTTTTTAGTAACTTGTAGTGAAGATGACTACTTTAAGGGACGATTTGTATTCGAATAAGCATTCCTTTTCACTGAACAACTGGTTTACTTATACTGTATGGGAATTGTTTTAAGTGAAAATCTGGTTTATTTTTGGTTTATGGGATTGTATATATATTTTTTTATTTTTTTTTTTTTTGTTTTTGTTATTGTTTTGGTTATTGTGTTTTTATTTTTGTTTTATAGCATACCAACACCCTAGCAAAGCAGTTGAATATAACCCCTTGTAACTGGTTGGTAGATGTTCCATAACAGGCCCCGACATCTGTTGAAACATGGCACTATCTCCCCTTACAACTGCAGTTAGTCTCTCCATAGGCAATATTCTGAATAATCTCTCGATACCAGAGGGAAAGTGATGGGGGTCTAGAGTGAATCCACTCAATTAGGATGCTTTATTTAGTGAGTAACAGAAGCTTATCACAGAGTAGAAACCGGTTAGCTGAATGTCTTTTGTCAAAGCAATGTCTTTTGCTGGTAAACCAAGAAAAAAAATAAAATAAAATAAAAACTTCCGTGCCTCTCCATCCTAGAACTTTGTAATTACAGGACAATGCCAAAAACAATGCATGAAAGTTTCCATTTCACTCTGGCATTCATTGTATAATGGAGAGTGATTACTATTCATCTTATTCAGAATTTGTGGGCTAATGTAGAGTCTTAGCAATAATTTGTATTGCGTTTCAACCAGTTTAAGTAAATACTTCTGATAGATTTAACTGTATCAACCCAGTCATCATCAATATACTCATTACTGAGATCTTTGCAAGTACGCCAAACGTGATCAATACCATTGTGATCCACTGAATAGAAAAGAAAGTACGCTTTTGAAATAAGGTGTCGTGTATCCATCACTTTCCAACAAAAATCGTCTATATCACAGAATACAGGCATATCCCCAAAAACTACTACTTTCAAGCTCAAATTTGTTCTTTAGTTGGTTAAATGACATTAAGGTGTTATCTAAAAATAAATCACCAGCAACTCTTATCCTCTTTCCATGCAATCTGTGGAATAAGGATTTTTAAATGCCAGGGAAAAGTTTGCTTTATTAGTAACTTATAGTGAAACTGATTACTTCAGCTGCTTTCTAGGGTGTTGTTATGCAGTTGCTGTAGTGTTCTAGGTTGCTAGGGTGTTGCTTGGGAGTTGCTAGAGTGTTCTAGGTGGTTGCTGGGTGGTTTCTATAGTGTCATGGGATGCTGCTTGCTATTTTTGTTAGTAACTTGTAGCAAAGCTACTTACTTCAACTGCTTTGCTTTGGTATTGTATTATCAACTAGATGAGCCCCAGAGACAGATCCCCTGCGAAGACCTAGACAGCCATCGGCACAAGACCACGAGAACCAGACAAGTCCTCTGCACAATCTGACCTGTGATGCAGTCTGGAATTAAACCATACCATGCTGGTTTTGTCTGGCCAGAGGAGAACTGGCCTCCCGACTGAACCTGATTTCTCCCAAGGTTTTTTCTCCATTTCTGTCATCAATGGAATTTGTGTTCCTTGCCACTGTCTTCTTTGGCTTGCTTAGTTGGGGATGCTGAGTTTCTGGCAATATTGATTGTGCATATATTATTTGAACTGAACTGAGCTGGACAATGCATCACTGAATCAATAATGAACTGACTTTAACTGATAAATTGACTGTTTGTTATTGTCCTCTTGCATTATCGACACACTATTTTGATAATACTGTAAAGCTGCTGTGACACAATCTGTATTGTATATAGCGCTATATAAATAAAGGACTTGACTTGACTATTGCTATGCAGTTGCTGAGGTGTTCTCTATGGTTGCTAGGGTGTTGCTATGCGGTTGTTGGAGTGTTCTCATAAGTTGTTTGCTAATTTTTGTACACGTAATGAAGCTGACTGCTTACTTCAGCTGTAATTTGGTGTGTCTACAAGCTGCCCATGATTTAAATTTATTGTTATTTGTATGTGATTTGCATTTAGTTAAGGTGAGGATGTATGTAGTATGTGTGTAATCTATGTGTCATCCCTTCTCCATAGCTTTCTGTTTTTAATCTTCATCTTTTTTGTGTTTGACAGCACATAGGACGACTTTTCATTTCCATACTTTGACACAAATCTTCCTACAGTGATTTCTTCCGGCTTCAATACCACAACTGGTGCTCCCTGGGCGCTGCAGCAAAAATGGCTGTTTGTTCACTACTCACTGCTGTGTGTGCTCACTAGGAGGGGTTAAATGCAGAGCACAAATGCCGAGTATGGAACGCCATACTTGGCCACACATCACTTTTACTTACACTTTTTCTATCTGCAGCCTGTGTAGTGCCTGTGATTTTGTCGATGCAATAGGAACAGTTATTTCTTTATCTTCTAGTTGTTTTGCCTTGGGAATCATACAGAAGTACAATAAAAAGGTCTTTTTGGAGCCTCTGGAAACATTTATTGGATTTTAAGCAATAAAGATGCTCTCACACATACAGATTCTTACCACAGTTGAGCGAGGACTGAGAGATGGACCTGAATCCTTCAGCTCCAGTGTTGACTGTTGACTTGTGTGAGAAAAGGTTAAAGGTTAACATCACTCACCCTTGTTTGTCATAGGTAAACCAGATATGATGTTTGTCTAGTTTTACTTATTTGCCACTGGGGACTAGTCATTATTTGTTTGAAATGTTCCAGCACTTTTATGAATTTGAGTAGAAGAGTAAAATTTGCTGTGCATTTTCTCTGCAGATGAGCAGCTCAAGATTATTTTCAGCAAGACCCCTGATGTTTTCAGTCTGAACTGAATAGTTTATGTGGCACTAAATGATTTATGAATCCGTAGCTATGTGATACGACTTTTTGTTAAGAGTTGTGTTTAATATATGTGTTAACTATATCGGATAAGTAAGTATGCATGATGGATGTGATTGTTGTTTTTTATTATGCAAAGATATTTAGATGTTTTAAAGGCAAAAAAGCTCACTCATTTAATTGCGAAAGGTCAGGAGAGGGTTCAAACAGGTCACGCAAAATAATTATGATGTTATGATGTTTTTAGTGCAAAACTTGACTAACAATAATGCAGCTGGTGGACCACATGAAGACAAATTAAATGCAATAGTTGATGACCCTTAAAATACTTTGTAATGTATTTTGTTGATATCACATGAGATACATCAGGCTTTTATGGCTCATGTAGTATGATATAGTGAGAATATGGAGGAAAAAATACCTCAGTTTTATTCAGAATTATGATAATTTTTGTTGTGTTTTTTTTATTTATATACATAAACTGCAAATAAATAACAGTTGTCACTCTGTATCTCCCATTAGTAAGATGATATTTAAATGGTTAGTTTCAAACCATATAATGCAATGCAATACAATGATGATTGATACAAATAAATGCCTGATGATTAAATTTGCTACTCACATTTCAACATGATTTTTCTAAAACATGATGTATGGATAATAATGTAAACCTGAGTTGCTTTAGTCTGGTAAGTGTTCATTTTAAAATATGACTAACAATATAAAAGATATTCTTACGTTTACTTTATAAAATTCAGTAAAGATTTCCCAGCAAATAGACATGTGAAGCACGACTTGAAGGTGGACATTTGTAAAATTATACTGAAAGAACTTTAACTTGCAATCAAATGACAGAAGGCACGGAGTAGATTGTGTGCAACAGGTTTTTCAACAAAATTCTGATCATGTTGAAGCCTTAGAAATTTGCATATCAAATATGATATACGGTTAATCACGCATGCACAAAGCATGACTGCAGTGCTTGATGTACATGATGAAGAGACCCCGAGGCTTACGTAATGCAAAAATAATTAATTTGTGTGCACAGATGAGTGTAGAAGGAAGTGAGAATGCTTTACATTATCTTTTCATCATATTATGCATATATGTATGTCTCTCAGATAACGCAGGCTGTGTGATCTACATCAGTAGCCTAAAATAATGAATGGCTATTGCACAACATTCAACTCTCTTCACTCTAATTAGCCAAAATTAAATCAAATGAGCATTAATGTCCCATTCATTTTTCCTGCATTCTCGTCCATCATATCATCTGCAGCACCTTCAGTCTTCAGCTCCTGCTCTTCTGGATGAAATCTGTGTGTTGTATTGCTGAGAATGCAGGAGGCTTGAATGATGTGGCTTTTGCGCCGCAGGCAACTGAAAATGAACAGCATTTGTCACAAGGTACCGATAAACATAAACAACCACAAGCACTGCAGAGTTTTCATTCCTGGTCACTGATGAAAAGAAACCCTTTGTTTTATTTCATTTACTGACAGTTTTTTTCCACATAGTAGAGCAGCAGTTGCGTTGCCAGTGTTTGTTTGACTGATAACAGTCTAAACATGCACTTTTATTGCATTATCCTTATTATCCTTTTGCACAAACAAGAACCTACGATATCTTATGCAATATCACTATATGTACATACAGTATTCAAGAGGTGTACTGTATAGTCTTTTGGGGCACTATGGGTAAAAACGATATATAACCTACGATATCTTATGCTATTTGGCTGTTTGGCTGTTCATAAGATACTGTTTCAGACTAGTTGAAAGAAAATATCCAATATACACTTTTAAGTGTATTGCACTTTATCTATTTGTGTCTGTAGATTTCAGTTATAATGCATAGCTCTGAAGCCTGTTTTTCAGAATGAGTTTTTTCTAATGCACTTCAGCAGCAATTTACATGGACCAAACGTTACAGTTTTTTCCCCTATGTATATTCTGAAGGTTTTTACTTAAAAAAAAAAAAAAAAATCCTAAAGGCATTTTATTCTCCTCTGTTTACTCTAATATGTCAAAAAAAAAAAAAAAAAAAAATATATATATATATATTATATATATATATATATATATATATACATATATATATATTATATATATATATACATATAAATATATATGTATATATATATATATATATATATGTATATATATATATGTATGTGTATATATATATATATATATATGTATGTATATATATATATATATATATATGTATATATATATATATATGTATATGTATATATATATATATATATATATATATATATATATATATATATATATATATGTATGTATATATTAAACAAGATTGAAGAATCTGGCATTATTCAACGTTCAGATTTCTGTTCTGGAAATGTATGCAAATTAGTGCATATTTAGTAAGATAATTCCTCATTTGCGTATTTAAACATAACATTTCAGAAAACTTGTAATACGAAAAAATGCTTGCAATTGCAATTCTTAATTTAATCAATTAACTGGAGGAGTATGGTGATTTCTATTAGTTAAAAATTCACCTTTGTTATCTTATCTAGCAGAGAGTATAGAGACCAGAATGTGTTAGAGATTTAGGACTATTAAATAACGACCTAGCAAATACAAAAACAACTTGGCAGTCACTAAACAAACACTTTAGCATCTGCAGAAGCTGCATTATCTGGTTTTGCAGCACTTCCGTTTTCACAAAATCATCTTGTTTAGAGCTTGCTGTAATATTAGGTATTAAAACATCTTCTTGGATCACAGTGCTCTCATTAATCAAGCCAAACATTTAAGCTGAGCCAGTATGTGGTGATGGATGTGTTTGTTCATTACTTACAAGTTACACTCCTTCATTAGTGTAATGTTTGTGTCTGAATATTGTGCTCTTGTGTTGTCTTGTTTATCCACCTCGTTCTTTTAAAGGAGTTGTTCACCCAAAAATAAATATTTGCTTAAGATTTATTCACCCTCAAGCGAACTAAGATGTAAATGAATTTGTTTCTTCATGGGAACAGATTTAGAGAAATGAAGCATCACATCACTTCTGCAGTGAATGGGTGCCATCAGAATGAGACTCCAAACAGCTAATAAAAACAATCCACACCACTCCAGCCCACCAATTAATGACTTGTGAAGCTGAAAGTTGTGTGTTTGTAGGAAACAAATCCATCATGAAAATATGAGTCCTCTATCCATAATATTGCTTTCTCCAGTGAAAAAGTCATCTTGTCTGAATCAGGAGTGAAATATGAACAGATCAAACACTGTTTACAAGCAAAAACAGTTCTAAACAAAAATGTGGTTGGATTTTGAAGTGAGAGGACAATGGAGAATGGACTTTTTCACTAGAGGAAGCTTTATTATGGCTAAAGGACTCGTATTTTAGCTGGAAGCAATGGTTTGAAAATAAAAAGGTCTTAATGATTGGCTAAAGGACTCGTATTTTAGATTGATGGACTGGAGTGCGTGTGGATTACTTGATGTTTTTATCAGCTGTTAGGACTCTCATTCTGACGGCACCCATTCACTGCAGAGGATTCTTTGGTGAGCATGTGATGTAATGCTAAATTTCTCCAAATTTGTTCTTATGAAGAAACAAACTCATCTACATCTTGGATTGCCTGAGGGTGAGTACATTTTCAGCAAATTTTCTTTTTTGGGTGAACTATTCCTTTAATATAAAACTAAACGCAATATTCACCATGAGCAAAAAAGAAAAGAAAATCTACTTCAGGCTGAACTGTGTAATTTCTTCTAGCGGCACCAAAGAAATTGCAAAAATAATGCAAACTGTCATTTTTGGGTGAACTATCCCTTTTAATCAAACATAAATGTTTTAAAGTGCCACAGTTACACTTTTCACAAAGTCAAACTACAAGTGACTCATTGTTGTCCCTTGTAGTGACATTAGCATTATAAACAAGTGAAAATTTATAAATTATGTACTTATTATCTAATAATTAAAATGCAGTAAAATTGTTTGAATTTAATGTAATTATCTTGTCTGCTTAATATAATTTATAGAATCTGTTTAATGAATAATAAATAAATATAAAGATTATAATCACCATTATAAACACGTTAAAATTAATAAATTATATTCTTTTAATTTAATAAATAGAATGCAGTCTAATTAAATTATCTTTTATTAATGTAATTATCTTTTCTGCTGAATATAATTTATAGAGAATCTGTTCAAAGAATAAATATAAAGCTTATATCATCATTATAAACAAGTAACAATAAATTATTTTCTTATAATCCAATAAATATAATATCGTCTAATATTATTATTTAAAGGAATTATCTATTCTGTCTATATCTATATTAAGTATAGCTAATCTCATTAAACAAAATTTGTAATTTATATTCTTAATTCTTATAATCGAATAAATACAGTGCTGTCTAATAAAACTATTTGAATTTAATGTAATTATCTATTCTGCTGTATACAATTTCTAAAGAGTCTTTTACTCTATTTCTCTCAGGATTTCCATTCCTTTTGAACACTTAATTTCCATGATTTTCTCAGTTGTTTGTGATTTGATCGATAAGGGTTTGTTATTTCGAAAAGCACATTAAAGTACATTACTGCTGCAAGAGGCTAAGACCAATTTCATTATATGAGGTCAAAAGCTGCCCTTTTTAAATGACCACAATAATTGTTTTCATGCATCATCAAGTCCTCAGAAAGACCAGTGTGAAAGAAATTACGATAATCAATTAAAGCAGACATATTCCATGTGTACAGCAGTGATAAATCTCGATAAATCTTCCAATCTAACGCTACCACTGGAAAAGAGCTGCATAGTGAAAGGTCTCAGATAACAATAGCTTTGCCAAGAGTGTGCGGTTGTTTTTATTCCTCTAATGCAAATATCTTCTTGCGTATGTTTTTCCAGAACACCAAATTATGCGTGAGAGGCTGCCATAGGTCAGATCTAAAAGTCTTTTTATTATGGTAATGCCTGAGTGTGTCTGTGTGTATGTGTGTGTGCGTCTGTGTGTGTATGTGTGGAGGAGGGGGTGAATTGAAGCAACTGTATATCCAGCCTGTGATTCAAGCTCGATTGTGGTCAATGCGTGACCCATCATGCATCTTTCAGAGGGACTTGTTGAGATGGAGAGGAGTTTATTTATGGTGTTGCCCCATTTTACAACCAAAAGGCTATGACCGCTGAAAATATATTGAAAACAATTATACAATAAACAAATAATGCTTAAATCACATTGTTATGTATCAGATAAAAAAAAACAACAACAACAACAACAAAAAAACACTGTGGCTGGTTCACAAAAGTGTATTGAAAGTACACTGTTTATATACATAATTTTGAAAACAAGTAAACAACAACAACAACAACAAAAAAACACTGTGGCTGGTTCACAAAAGTTCATTGCATTTCCATGTGATTCATTACACCTGCTTTATTTTTCACTATTTGTATGTTATACATGTTTTTCAATGATTTTATTGATTTTTTTTATTATTTATCTTTATTATATATAGACTAAAATGTTTCATATGAAAAGGATTTTGCATTACAGATGCATGAGGAGACAAGTATTTGTCTGAATGTCTAATGTATCTGTGTGTCAGTGAGGGCCGGATGGTTTGTGGAGGGTGAAGCTGAAACTCCATCATGCATCCGCTGTTTGGGCTGTAAAGCATCACTCATCTCTCCCGTCCTCTGGAGTCTCCTGCACATCTCTGACTCAACAGAAGAAAAATGCTAATGCTATCTACGAAGCTTTCCTCATTCCAGGCCTGAGAAGAGTGTGTGTAGGTGTTTAAAGATATTCTGTGTAAAATTAGAGGTTGAGAAGCCAGTGGAGAGCATGGATCACTTTTTCAGCGAGAGTTTATCCGAGAGAGTATCTGCCGTTTATTCAAACATACAGTAAATGCATATTACCTCTAAAACTAAAATTTTATAAGATATTATAAGATATTAAATAAGATATTTATAAGATCATTAAAATAAAGCTGAAATAAAATTATATATATATATATATATATATATATATATATATATATATTAGATGAACAACTTAAAAAAGCAACTTAAAAAGTTAAAATGTGGCCTAATTACTGAAATAACATAATTTTAAGTTGAAGTACTAAAATGATTAAAACTAAAAAAAGGCTAAAAAGAAATCACAAAAATATTGTAATTAAAAATTACAAAACACATTAAAATTACTTAAACCTAAACCAAAATTAAAATGAAAAAAATTTAAGTATACAAATAAAAGCTATACTTTGAAACAATTTTCACTCAGAAATTGCCTGTAAATTTTACAAATAATTACTATATATCTATATTATATATATATATATACTGAAATGTAAGCAAGTTTCCTTTCAGTTTTTAAATTTAATTCAATTTAATAAAAATAATTTCTTATTTATTATTTAGATGTTTTATGTTTTGGGTGGTTGAATGATCTGTAAAATGTTATATACTTGTTTATTAGATTTGCAACATATAAACTAGATTTTTGAAATCAATAAACTGCGACATATTATAAACTGCAGTTTTAAATTAATAAACTGCAACATATTATAAACTAGATTAAAAATGCAACATATAAACTAGATTTTTAAAATCAATAAACTGCGACATATTATAAACTACAGTTTTAAATTAATAAACTGCAACATATTAAAACTAGATTTAAAAAATGCAACATATAAACTAGATTTTTAAAATCAATAAACTGCAACATATTATAAACGGCAACATATTATAAACTAGATTTTAAACTCAATACACTGCAACATATTAAACTACATAAAAAAATGCAACATATAAACTAGATTTTAAAATCAGTACACTGCAACATATTATAAACTAGAAGTGGTTTTCAAGTAAAAATTGCCTGTATGATTCTAGGGTGTTATAGGTGGTTGCTAGGGCGTTGCTATGTGGTTGCCAGGGTGATTTGAGTGATGCAATGAGTGAGTGGTGAGCTCAGAATAGTCTCTGTGATGCTTTGCTCCGGATACACAGCTGTCATATTTGGGTTTGGGGTTTATTCAAATCACTAACCCTGAGTATAAACTAGCTTTAGTAAGTAACAAATGATTGTCGGTGTGATTCTGGTCTCTCCACACACAGTGACAGTCACCTCGGGAACATCCGCCTGCAGCGAGCCGATCAATTCACCTCAAAATAACGAGTCTCCTCGCGGCTCACCCGAGATTTCCCCCGCTCCAGCTGACACTCTGTATTGTATGAATATTTCATAGGCACAGAAGAGAAGGTGATGAAAACAATGAATAATGTTAAAGGCTGTTTCCTTGAGGTCACACGCGGAATCTTTTTAAAAAGGGAGAAAGAAATTAAACTGTTTTTGCTTCCAGATAAAGAACAGGCTAACAACGCACGTCCAGCAGACACTTCCAATTCATTCTCTATGGGAGGCTCGCACTGGGGATTGATAGCGTGGTGAGAATGTCAAGAAAAGTTCACTAATGTTTAACTTGAGCAAACGAGAGGGTTGAAAAACTGTGCGTCACAAACTCTGACGTCTGTCCTGATGAGTGTCTGGAAATCTGCTGATGCTGCAGGATTTACTGCTTAAAACATATTGCTACACTACACAGCATCACTGTAGTTAAATTACAGTTTGCACAATTTCATTATGGTTTGACTGGGGCTGGGATAATAAAAGTGTATTGAATTTATAGCTACTGTATATTTACTTTGGGCAATTAAAAAAAACCTTAAAATTTACACTTTTTGAGGAGGAGATTTATGTCTCTGAGTGCTTCAGTAGGCCTCTGCTTGAGTTTTCGAAGAGCTAAGAAATCTATCTGATGTGCGTGTGTAAGACAAGTGTGAGACAGAAATATTATTTTAGTTTCTTAGACATCTTGGCTACTTAGAAAATGATTTGCATTTAATTCTTAGAAACTCATCTGGAGGACAGTTGGACACCTTAGATGGACATATATGTTGAATATGCATTATGCGTGGATGAGATCAAAGCATCCGCACTCTTTGTCACACTCTGCAGTCAGCTTGGATGACTGTATGACTGTTGAACTTTTCTTGCAAGAAAATAAATATTCAAAAGACATGTCTCATACAGTACCTTTATATATATATATAAAAAAAGGAAAATTACACAACACTCTTCAAAATTAAATTTTAATGCACATATAAAAAAATTACTGATGATATTGAATGCAATCATAAACTACCCCCATCTTAAAGTCCTCGGTGACTGGATGTTATGCATTAAGATAATGGCCATGTTGTTTTCCTGCCTTTGTATTAATGCTGAATTTAACAGGTTTCTGACACAAATCTGCAGGAATATGATTTGACAAACCTTAAACATTTAGTTTTCGGTGTTTGAATCACATGTATGTGTACGCTGCAGTGAAGATGCATGGATACCCTGTGGTTACATGATGGATGTTATTTGACATTGTGATTTCATTCTTTAAATGTAAAGAGGTCAAACAGAAGGACATGGAGAAGGCTTAAGCAGAGCTGACATGTTGAGTGCAGTTGGTAATTCACATGCACATCACACATGACGTGCAGTACAGTATGTTGAGTTTGAAGCTTGTTATGTTTCTGCCCTGTATGTGTATATATATATAATAGTTAACAAATGCATACATGCATATTTTGTTGTTGTGTTTTTTTTTTTTTGTTTTTTTTGTTTGTTAAGTTTTGTGCTGTGCTGAAAATCCTTTAAATAATTTTGCATTTATTGGCCAAATATTAAATTTTGATTGGAATTACCAAAATTCCTGGCCAAATATTAAATTTTGATTGGAATTACCAAAAGGTTCTAAATGAATAAAATTCATTTTACTTAGTCAGCAAGTTTCAGTCCAGTGCAATAACATTAACTATCATTTCCGGGGTGGAAAAAAAAATAAAGTTTTGGTAAAATAAAAAAATTAAATAAAATAAAAAAGTTCCCCTTCATAGGTAGGGTTGAAATCCTAACCTATATTTAAATAATTTAGTGTTCCTGGCCAAATATTAAATTTTGATTGGAATTACCAAAAGGTTCTTCATTCTTAGGTTTTTTAGAGATGTGTTTGTTATAAAATGTAGTGCTCTCATCGTGCAACAAAAAAATGCACTAAAAACGATAACCGTAAAAACTCTAACATGATAATCTGTTGTCATAACACCTGATACACAGAAAATGACTGTAAGCACATTATGGTGCAGGATATTAAATCTAAGTCTGTACTGGTCCTCGTGTTTCTGGATACAGCATTGGGAACAAGCAGCATTCAGACATTGATAGATTGTTTCCCGTACGCAGCCAGTGGTGACATTATTAGGATGAAGGATGGACACAGACCTGCAACCTGACAGAAACCTGCCTCTGATCATTGATCGCTCAAGACGCTGAACCATTAGGTCCATCACTATGAGTACTCAAACTCATGCAAAGGAGGTTATCAATGCAGCACACAGTACTAATACTAATGACCTGTGCTTTTAATGTAAGTTTATTGGGACTTTTCATAATGAAATGCAGGGCTATAACCAGTGTCAATATATTAACTGATATTTTGAATTAGTTTTTCATTTTTATATTGTCTGTTTTTGTTTTAATTTTAGCTAAAGTTTTAGGAATTTTTTTCTTTTTGTCATTTTTTTCTTTTAAAAAATGTCTATAATTGGTTTTATTCATTTTTATTTCAGTTTTAGTTATTTTAATTAACCTATGATTTATTTTAGTTTAGTTGAAGTTTTAGTTAAATATAATTATTTACTGAAAAAATACAAACGGTAATGAAAATATTAATATTAAAACTATATGTACAGTGAGTTGTTATAAATGACCTGCTCTTATCATCCATTTCTCTATTAGTTCTACTGGATCTTAGCGTTTTATTTGACACTATCGACCACAACATTCTTCTGAGTAGACTATAAAAATTAGGTTGGCAGTAGTGGAATTGCATTGGCTTGGTTCAAATCTTTATTATCTGACCGTCATCAGTTCGTAGCAGCGAATGATGAGATATCATATCGATCACAAGAACAGTAGGGAGTACCACAAGGCTCAGTACTAGGACCGCTTGGTGTTTGAAAAAAACCTCTGCATGTAAAAACCTAGAACACTTTCTAACATTGGCTGCTCTGTCAATTCTTCGTCATCAGTTAGGTGTGCTATTTAGTAACAGCCCTTCCTTTGAAAACCATGTTTCTAGCATTTGTAAAACCACATTTTTCCATCTTAGAAATACATCTAAATTACAACCTATGCTCACAATGTCAAATGCAGAAACATTAATTCAAACATTCATGACCTCAAGATTATTGTAATGTTTTATTGACCCCAACTGGTCCAAAATGCAGCAGCTAGAGTTCTTACTAGAACCAGGAAGTATGACCATATTAGCCCGGTTCTGTCAACTCTGCACTGACAAGCCCTCTGCACAATCTGACCTGTGGTGCAGCCTGGAATTAAACCATGCCATGCTGGTTCCATCTGGCCAGAGCCTGAACTGACCCTCCAGACTGAGCCTGGTTTCTTCCAAGGCTTTTTTTTTTTTTTTTTTTTTTTATTATTGTCACTTTTTTTTGGTTGCTTGTGTCTGTTTTATTTTGGTTGGTTGGTTGGGGTTGATTTATTTCATTGTTATATTATTGGTTTGATTGAACACTATTAGAAGAGAGTTGAACTGGATGATCACTGAATCATCAATGATCTGACTTTTACTGAAAAGTTAACTGTTTGTTATTGTCGTCTTGCATTATTGATAAAAAAAAGAAAAAGAAAAAAAATCTATAATATTTAACATATTAGTTGATAAATAATGGGTTTTCAATGACATAATCTTTAATATTATGAAACACTCTTTTTGTGATGTTTTATCAGTGTCCCCATAAAGACACTACAGCTTTGGTACAGTTACAGTGTGCGCCCTCTAGAGCTTCTCAAGAGTAGGTGCAACATTAAACCAAAAAGAAAGAAAAATCACGGTTGAGATCTCTTTAATACCTCGGTTGTTTCTGCTAGACAATTCGATTCAGTGGAGAGCAAAACTAATGTGTAAAAGCACAAACAACACTGACCCACTGAACAGAGCATGTGTGAATATGCATTACCTAGACTTCTCATCCGTATATAACGTGTTGTTTTTAATTCTACAGCCCATGGTAATCAAATATTTATGGCTCATTAGGCAGATACTTGTCATCTGAAGTGAATTACAGTGCGGTTTCTGCAGTGACGATCCCTCTGGAGAAACCTGGTGCTTTACTCACAGTTCAAGTGGGTAAAACTTCAATAACTTCCCTTGTGATAGAGTCTGTGACCTTTAACCCCTGAGAAAGACCACACACACAGAGTCTCATGCTGAATGTGGTTATATAAGAATGAGAAAAATCAGGCCAGACTCGCAGTCCTAATGAAAACACTGGGAGATAATTGTTAAAGACAGGTTATTTATGGTAATTATCCAGCGAGTTTCAGTTTGTTTGTGCAGTAATTGGGTTCACATTACAAAAACACAAGCAATTTATCATTAAGGATCATCAAAACACAAAATAAACTTTAATTTTGCCAAGTTATTCAAGTCAAAATATGATATGAACATAATTTCACTGAAGTTTGGCTGTTTATTTGTTATGTTTGTGATTAAATAACATAAAGCCTAACCAGCACATGAGCGTTGAAATGTGTTTGAATTAATATCAGTTAATACTTACTTATAAATCAACATTGAAATGTTAACAAGTTATGTACAAAACAATTATCTCCCTTTTAAATTATATTATTCATTTTATTATTATGCCTGCCTTTTAAATTATAGTATTATTTTATTAACATTTTATTATATTCTGTTTAATTTATGTTAAAATATAACTATTATCATTGATAACGATATGTAGGCTATATTATATACGGATATAATACACACATACATGTACATATTTAAGAAATATATAAATCACGTATAAATATGAACATATACATGTAAATATCTTATATATCTATATATATATATATATATATATTATATATTATATATATATCTAATATTTAGAGATTCTTGTCTATAGACGACAAGTTTTTTTTTTTTTTTGCTAGCACTGCCAACATTTTCACTAGCCCATGACAATTAATACAATTACACAAATTTCTAAGTTTTATTTAAGAACTTGTAATTTTTTTTATAAATAAATAATTAACTATTTTATAAAAATGTATTTTTTTTTTGTATTAATTTAGCTTTTATATGTTATTGTAAATATTTTATATACTATATTTAGCTTATATATAAGTAATATTATATATATATAAATGTAAATATATATTTATTATTTAATATTTATTATATTTACATATTTATATTAAAATTGAATATATTTTATTATATTATAATATTATAATAATATAATTTCAATATTGTATTTATATTATATATTAAAAAGTATATGTTTTATATGATATTTATATTATTATAATTAATTATTAATTATTATTATATTATTATCATTAACAATCTATATATACCATAGAACTACTATGGTATTCGTAGAAAATACCCTGGTGCCCTGGTACATGAATTTAAGTAGCATGTTATATATCACAGTGTTGTTTATGTTATGTGCATTATAACGTGTCACACCGTCTCAGTTCATGTTCTACTGTAAAATACGCGAGTCAATAATTCATAATCGTCCTTTCTGAGCCTCTCGTGGACCCGTAGCTGTTCACTTTTCCTCCACGTCAGCTGCATCTGCGCACTGCTCTCATCCACACATACATTAAGTTTCTTATTCTGCTGATCGTACAGTGAAATCGTTTATGTGCACATACATTATCGCATGACCTCAGAGCATGTTCAAAGAAACTGAAGCAGAAGGTGATAGAGGAGCAGTCGCCTCAGCGGAGCAGCGCGCAGGCGCAGGTCAGTGCACTTTGCTGATTTATGTTGTATGTTTGCTAAAAAAACACATCTTGTATGTAGTTATGTGTTGTTGTTTTTAAAAGTATATGACTAATGTTTTTGTATTAATTTTTTTAACAATGTTTGCTCTTATAATCATTAATAAACTAGCGGATTAGATATACATTAACAAAACAGTTCTAAGAAGCAATCAGATGGATATAATATGACACTTTTATATTTACATGTTGTTGTTGGGTGTTTACCACATTCATGCATTATGGTGCTAACCCCAGGTACATATTTAAATATTATTATGGTACCGCCATGGTATTTTGGACATGATGTAGTTCTTCGAAGTTACCTTATTAATACCACGTTTCCATTATAATTTCTTGCTTGTCAGCTACTGAAATACATTATTTTATTTTTTTATGGTTTCCATTATAATTTCTTGCTTGTCAGCTACTGAAATGAGCCACAAACCAGCTCGACCTGTTAACCCGTAGGAGAGGAGAGCATCACCTGCCCGCTAGTTAGTTGAAAGGTGGGTCAAACTTCTACCTTCGTTGGAATGTTTTTCAATAAAGATAGTTGTTTTTGAATGTTTAGATTTTTAGTTTGTTTTTGAATTTAAAGTCTTTTTGTTTGAATGTTGTGGTTGTTTTTGAGAGTTTATGTTAATTTTTGTTCTATTCTTAATGTCTTTATGTCTTATCTCTTTATTATATATATATATATATATATAATGTATGTGTATGTATGTGGATATATATATATAGATATATATATATATATATATATTGAAATCATAGATCGTATCTCTAAACTTTTGTAGTGTATCGCAGTTTCTTCAAAAATATTAAGCTGCAAACCAACAGATTAGAATGATCATGTGACACTGAAAACATATTGAAATATAATATTACTTGGTTGTATCCATGTTGAAATCAGTACAGTTTAACACAGATTTACGCTCTGTCCTGTGTTAATGTTACAAAAGATTTCTGTTTTGATCAAATGAATGCATCCTTGTTGAAAAAAAATTATAATATTACGTGTGTGTGTGTGACCCTGGAGCACAAAACCATGACTGGTTCAAAGGATCAATTTCTCTAAATTGAGATTTAAGACAAATCATCTGAAAGCTGATTAATAAGCTTTTCCATTGATGTAAATGGTTTGTTAGGGATCGGACAATATTTGGCTGAGATAACAACTATTTGACAATCTGGAATCTGCGGGATGCAAAAAAAAAAATATATATATATATATATATACACTACCGTTCAAAGTTTGGGATCAGTAAGACTGTGTAATGTTTTTAAAGAAGTCTCTTCTGCTCATCAAGGCGGATGCATTTATTGATCAAAAATTACAGAAGAAAAAAAAACAAATCTTGTAAAAATGTTATTACAATATAAAAGAATGGCTTCTATTTTAATATTCTTTAAAATAGTAATTTATATCTGTGATGCAAAAGCTGAATTTTCCAGCATCATGACTCCATAGTATAAAGTGTCACATGATCCTTCAGAAATCATTTAACATGCTGATTTATTATTAGAATTAATCAATGTTGGCAACAGTTGTCCTGCCAAATATTTTTTTGAAACTGGTGATACTTTTTTTCAGGATTCTTTGATGAATAAAAAGTTAAACAGAACAGGAATTATTCAAAATAGAAATCTTTTCTAACAATATAAATCTTTTCTATCACTTCTTATCAATTGAACACATCCTTGCTGAATTGAAGGTTTTAATTTCTTTCAAAAAAAAAATAAAAATTTACTGACCCCCAAACTTTTGAATGGTAGTGTATATTGTTAGAAAATATTTCTATTTTAAATAAATGCTCTTCTTTTAAACTTTTAATTCATCAAAGAATCCTGAAAAAAAAGTATCACAGCTTCCAAAAAATATTTGGCTGTACAAATGTTGCCAACATTGATAATTCTAATAATAAATCAGCATATTAGAATGATTTCTGAAGGATCATGTGAACACTTTATACTGGAGTCCATGATGCTGGAAATTCAGCTTTGCATCACAGATATAAATTATATTTTAAAGGATATTTAAATAGAAACCATTATTTTATATTCTAATAACATTTTGCAAGATTACAGTTTTTTTTTGTTGCATTTTTGATCAAATAAATGCAGCCTTGATGAGCAGAAGAGACTTCTTTAAAAACATTACAAGTCTTACTGATCCCAAACTTTTGAACGGTATATACAGTATATATAAATTACATCTTAATGTATTCAAATAGAAAACAGTTATTTTAAATTAAAAAAGTAATAATATTTCACAATATTCCTGTTTTTACTGTATTTTTTGATCAAATAAATGCAGCCTTGGTGAGCAGAAGAGATGTCTTTCAAAAACATAAAACCGTAATTATTCCAAACATTTGTCCAGCAGTGTAATCGATGCAGTGATTGTGATTGTGGTGTCTTGATGTGTGACGCACGTGTCTGTGTCCAGCAGGTGAGTTCAGGAGAGAGGCGCGCTCAACCCCCTTTCCTGCACCAAGATGCCCCGGCCTCCCCCAGTGACAGAGAGGTGAGCGTTCAGACGCAAACAGCGCTCGTTGCTCTTGAGTGCATGTGTATGAGCAGCCACTGCTTCTACTGTATGTGCCAGATACGCCCTTTAACTCTCGAGTGTAGAATATCTGAACTGTTATGACTAAGAATACATCATATTGTCATAACACAGGCTTTTCAGAAGATAGTCAACAACTCAAGGTGATCTTTTTGTGTTTGTCAGACGTGTGAAATATGCAACATGACCCAATCTATAATCTGAGTATTTACTTTACAGTAAATGTATACAGTATAGCTATAATTTCATATTTAAATTTTCTAAACCTAAGAAATGTGCTTGAAAAGTTCAGATTGAAAAGTGTGCTCGTGCTTTCGTTTAAGTGTTTAAATAGTTTTTGGGGCCGCAACAGTCTGGGGAATAGATTCTGATTTATTATTCTGTGAATTTAAAATGCTTGTTTAAGTTAAACGATCTACCTCTTGTTTTGCAGAGAACTTTGTGCAGAGATTTCAAATCAGTTTGATAATCTACAGCTGGTTGGCTACCACGTGACATGCTATTATTGTACTAATGCGGGCTAATAATAGTCTAGATGATTCAGTTTTGTCATTTCTGGACCGTGACATTGAACCTCATTTGAAGCTTGAACATTTAAACATGATAAATAATGACATATGAATACATCTGGACTTTCAGACACTCTGCTTGGTTTATCCTTTGGAGCTTTGTCACGATTCAAGTATTGATGTGTTTGTCCTCTTTCATGAATCGCAGCTCAAACAGAATGTACCTCAGAATAAATTATATCTCCATTGCAGGGAAACTAGTTTACTGATCAGTGAGCCGAGGTTATGACTGTACCTTTGTCTTTCTACCACATTTTCTGTTTGTATTTCTTTTTGAAATTTCCATCAGATCTCAGAATAAATTCATCATCTCAGCATTTCCAGGGCTCAACAGTAAAGATATATATATATATATATATATATATATATATATATATATTATTATTAGCATATATTATTATTATTATTATTATTATTATTATTATTATTATTATTATTATTATTTAATTTTTTTGCTAGCACTGCCAACATTTTCACTCGCCCATGACAATTAATACAATTACACAAATTTCTCAATGTATTTATTTATTAAGGAATTGTAAAAAAAAAAAAAAAAAAAAAAAATATATATAGAATATAATATATATATAATTATATATATAATATATATATATATAATATATATATATATATATATATATATATATTTATAATTTTATAAAAATTTATTTTTGTATTTAATTTATCTTTTATATTTAATTGTAAATATTTTAATATGATATTCATTTATAAGTAATATATAAATGTAAATAATATTTATTATTTAATATTTATTATATTTACATATTATTTATATTAAAAGTAAATATATTTTATTATATTATAATATTATAATAATATAATTTCAATATTGTATTTATATTATATATTAAAAAGTATATGTTTTATATGATATTTATACTATAGATTTTAATGTGCTATTTCATTATATTATAATATTATATTAATATTAATTTAATGTAATAAATAGTATAACATATATAATAATATAATTTCAATATTGTATTTATATCATATATTAAAAAGTATGTTTTATATCATATTTATATTATAGATTTTAATGTGCTATTTCATTATATTTTAATATTATATTAATATTAATTTCATGTAATAAATAGTTTAACATATATAATTTCAATATTGTACTTATATATTAAAAAGTATTTTTTATATCATATTTATATTATAGATTTTAATGTGTTATATTTCTATTATATTTTTCAATTTTACATGAAAAAAAAAAAGGTTTGAGTCCAAGACTATCACTAAAGTCAAAACTTTACAGACATATTTAATTCAGACTTAATTCCAAAACTGTGTACATCATCATTAAAACGTGAAATAAAGTGACAACACAGCCTTGTCGACTCATCTTTATTTTTGAGCCCTAATTTCTTCTGTGACTGCTTCCAAAGACTGCTAGATTTACCTTTTTGATGTCTCTATATACAGAATATCACGATTTGATGCAGTCACATTCAAGAGAATCACAGTCAGGTTCGGTAGAGACATCAAACAGCGCAGGTCTGCAGTCTCGGTGTGGATCGGCTGTCTCAACTCTCTCTCTGTTTCCACAGATGTCATTCTCTCATCCTCTGGCTCTTTTTCTGTCGTCTCACTCATTGTGTTGTTTTCTCATTGCTCTTCACGCCTCGGTCCCGTCATTAATGCGTTGACTCGTGTGGGGGGGCGTTCAGGCTTGCTGGCCTGGGATGATAGCAGAGCCTGCTTTTCCTCTCTGAGTATACTATCTTTGCTCTGGACCACTCAAAACGACCCAAAGCGGCCCAGGTGCCCAGTGCGGTGAGTCTGTCCTCACACATCGCCTCCTCTTCCTCACCCCGTCCCGTCTGCGATGCCTTTGGAGGTTATGGGCTCGAGGAGGCCGGCTGAGTAACACCCGCTTGCAGCTTTTCTTCTTGAGCGTCTCTGCATAACTCAAAGGCATCTCGCTCCTAACCCCTGCATCTAATATCTTGCGTTCCTCGTTAGGCCTGATTAGTGGGATGGCAGATGCTTTTCTCCGTTTTCGGACCTCGGAATGGTTCCTCTAGTTTGGCATCTCCAGGAATGAATGTTATTCCCACAGTGTTAGATAATGCCTTGGATTCCCTGCCTCGTTCCCTAAGTAGTATCCTCATAGAGTGAATGTTCCCTTGCTGTTCCCTGAGAGTTCTTTTGATTTCCTTGTGAAATTGATTTGGCAATTTCTTTGTTTAAAGGTGTTTCCAAAGATTATTGAAGATCCTTTTGCATGACTCGTGTCAATATTTCCCAGTGAATTGTTGTGCTTTAGTTATTTTACGCTAATTTACTTTTGACAAACAAAGGTTGAATAATTTTAAAAGTGACTCAAGGAAGATCTAACAGTTATGTTAATCAGTTAAGTAATATAATATTTTATATGATATAAATTTACCACATGCGCATATATATATATATATAGTCAGAAAATGAGAAAAGTGCTAAATGATGAGAAGACAAAACTGAGATAATAAAAATAACAACTACACTGCCTTAATTAGACACAACTGTGTACAGTTTCTTAATTTAAGACGTTATATTATTGATGTTTAAACTTTTTTTGTTTTGTTTGTTTAAGTGTTAATTTTAAAGTTTTTGCTGTGCTTTTGTCATTTTATTATCATTATTATAATAATAATAATTATTATTATTTTAAAATCTGTGCTGTTGTTATATTAGCCAAAGCAGGTTTAAGTATATATATTTTTTAATTTTATTGTTTTTAAGTTAGCCAAAGCAGGTTTAAGCTGATTTTAATTTTAAATGTGTATCTGTAATTAATTTTTATTTCCATTTTAGTAACTTTATTAATACATTTTAGTTTAGTTGTCAAGGCAACATTTCTATTTGTTTAAAAAACAACGTTTTATTTATCATGTTTCATTTTATTCCAGCTTTATTTCAAATAAACACAAACTATTTTTAATCATATTAGTTAACAATGTCAACACTGATCTGAAGCATAAATAAGAAGCCCTGTGTATCTGTGATTCGTTTTACAGTAAGGAGACGTTATACGGTAACAGGCTGCTCTTCCACTACATTTACTGTGATTGTGGAGAGGCTCAGCTCTGACTGATCATGATAATACAGACACATACACCCTGATCTTATTGAAAATTACACCTGTGATGTTTAGAAACATCATAAGATGACTTATAGTGTGTCTATGCTGTATTTGTTGGCTTTGTTATGCTTCTTTTTTTGGGATAAATGATTTTGCTATCCTGTGGACATGTGTCCATTCCTTTTCTTTGACACTTTACACCCTGAACACATTTGTTTTTCAGCACATAGTCAAAGTTTCCCTGGCCTTGTCTGGCATATACAAATGTGTTTAGTTTCGTTTACATGCCAAACTGAAAGCACGTTTATTTGCTGAAATTGGTTGTGTATAATGTGAAGGAAACCGTTGGTTTAAGTGTCTTCTATCAAAGTGCAAAATGTCTGATAATGCTGTCTTATTAGTTGTATTTTTATTACGTTTGGCCTGAAGTGTTTAGGGATTGCCTTCTGTATGTACAGCAAACAGAAAGTGAGCTTCACTTGTTGATTTAGATTTAAATACGACTAGCTTGCATCAAAATGCTGTTTTCAGCATATTGCATTAATAGATGAATCAATCCTCTAATGTGCAGTGATTCTATATTTTAACTGATGAATAATTTATTTATTGTTTGTTGTTTTTGTATTTTAATTGATGAATTGAATATTACTGAATGTTCGTCAAATATAGGCATGCGAGCCAAGCGTAAACTGCAATAATAATAATAATAATATGATGATGATGATTAGTATTACATAGTATTATTATTAGTATTATAATAATGAGAATAAAAAAAACTATTTTCATTGTTGTTATTAGTTGTAGTATATCTAAAAATAATAATTAAAAATAATAATTTTTACTATTAGTATTCTTAGTATTATGAACAATATATTTCATCATTATTACTAGTAAAATTATGTATCATTATTAATATTATTTATAATAAGAAGTATAACAATAACATTATTATTATTATTATTATTATTATTAAAATAATAATAATTATTATTAATGGTATTAGTAGTGGTAGTAGCAGTAATATAAATAATAATTATTTTCTTATTGCTTTTACTCTTACTATTATAAATGATAATATATTTTATTATTAGATAATATTTGTATTATTACTATATATTATAATATTAATAATAATAATATTTTTTATTATTTACAATGATAAGAAAAACAACAGCAGTAGTAGTAATAGTATTATTATTATTATTATTATTATTATTATTATTATTATATTATATTAACTTATACTATATGTAATGTTGGACTGTAAAATTTACATTTTAGCTAAGATTGGGACAACATTAATTGGAAGTTAAACAGAGTACATTCTTAGTATTATTATTATTATTATTATTATTATTATTATTATTATATTAACTTAACTTATTAACTAAGTTTTTTAGATATTTGTATTAAAGCTCATTCAGTTCTGAAGTAGAATATGATGATGTTGATAGTTTCTCATGTCCGTCATTATAAAGTGAGTAACATTACCCATGACTTCTTTGTTCTGCCTCGAGGAGAACGCTGTGGCCGTCTAACTCCTGAACTTCACAATGCCTAATACACACACGCTCAGTAACCAGCTCCTCCAGCGGGTTCAGACTGTTTGCAGTTGACAGAGCTGCTAGTGTAGTGCTGCTGTGTTTAACTCCTCGTTTGTGTACCGCAGTAGTTATGCTGTCTACGTTTGTATTTAACCCCATGTGTTCCTCTCCGAGCTGCATGAGGTTAGGGTTGGTGTAACCAGAAGCCCCTGCATTTCTCCTAGCAAAACTAATATTGCTCCCAGAGTAATCGGGGTGCAGCACGATGGGCCTGAGGAATACTAACCTGATCTGTTGATTGCAGAGACACCCTTTCACTCATGCTTGTCGGTTCTGTT
The DNA here is from genome assembly GCF_018340385.1 of Cyprinus carpio. Lineage (NCBI taxonomy): Eukaryota > Metazoa > Chordata > Actinopteri > Cypriniformes > Cyprinidae > Cyprinus > Cyprinus carpio. The sequence continues at coordinate 26,083,274 of NC_056584.1, read as the reverse complement.
CTGATGCAGAGCGTGAAAGCGGCCGGCAGCTCTCCGAGAGGCAGTGTGAACGGGGATGAAATCTCTTCTCCTCAGGCAAGTCATAGTTAAAGTGCTTTATTTGTGTCTCACATGCATGAAATGTTAAAAGTGGACACTTTGCATCTGAAGTGACTTGATGACATGCATTGCAGATAATTTGAAGCACCAAAACTATTTACACAGTGTCTGATGCAGATTTATTTTGTTTGCATACGTGGAAGCAAAGTCATATAAAGAAAGAAATGCTGTCCTTTTAAACTTTCTATTTGTCAAAGAATTCTTTAAAAAATTGTCAGTTTTCACAAAAATGTGAAGCAGCACAACTGTTTTCAAGAAATATTCCTTGAGCAGCAAATAAGCATATTAGAATAATTTCTGAAGGATCATGTGGCTCTGAAGACTGGAGTAATGATGCTGAAAATTCAGCTTTGCAGCAAAAGAATAAATTGTATTTTAAAATGTATTCAAACAGAATACAGGTATTTTAAATTGTAAAAATATTTCACAATATTGCTGTTTTTAGTGTATTTTTTATCAAATAAATGTAGCCTTGCTGAGCAGAAGAGACTTCCTTCAAAAATATAAAAATTTTAACAAAATGAATTTTGAATGTTTTTTTATGTTTATTGTATGTTTTGGATATACCTTTTGCATTTTTTTAAATGACAATTAAACACATTTTCCCTCAAAATAAGTATTGTATACAGTAATAAAATGATGTAGCATAATTTTTTTAAATTGAAATTTCCATAAATCAAGCAATACAGCAAATTATGTGTGCATAAATACCAATTTACAGTTAGCATTTATTATATTTATATAAATAAAAATGTGAAATTTAAAAAAAAATTATAAAATTAAGAAATTATATAATAAACATTAAGTATATCATATATTCTAAATATATATTTATTCTTTTTGTCGTGTAGTTGTTATTGGATTTCTGATGTGAATCAGTGCACGATTGGTCATTGCTGTCATTCTTGAGTAATAGGTTTGATCACAGTTTGAATCTTTGACCTTAAACAGAGTCTACTTATTTTATATCTGATTATTATTATTTGGCATGCTTGTATACTCAAAGTATTCGTTGTCTCAGTCTCTGGCCCAGAAGCTGCAGCAGAAGGTTTCTTCCGTGGAGTCTTTGCTCCGGGGTTCGGCCCGCGGTGAAGGGCTCTTCCGCTCCGGCTCCCGGGACAGTCTGGTCAGGAGCTCCTCCAGAGAATCGCTCACACTCGTCGGAGAGAATGAGGCCCAGTCGTCGCCGGCGTTCGACCCTCCGTCGGACGTTGAGAGCGAGGCGGAGGATTCGCCCGGGAGTGCCGACAGTCTGTCGAAAGAGCAGCTCTTGAACCGCCTGCACCGGGTCGAGAGGAGCCTCGGCAATTACAGGGGGAAGTACTCAGAGGTGAGAGTGATCTGATCGCTTGTGGTCAGTCGGACTGTTTGCTGATTTGATGTGGAGATTTTCTGGGGAGGGTCTTACAGAAACGGTACATATACTACTTTTGCAAGAAGTCAAAAGCTTCAGTATTTCTTGTTTTGGCACAGTTTTTACTCGTTAGATATGTAGGTTGTCCTTATGGAAGCTCATTCCATCACAGAATAAAATAATAAAGTTAACTGCAACATTTTATCTCACAATTCTGAGAAAAAAGTCAGAATTATGAGATGTAAACTCACAAATCATGAAACAAGGTAAAAGAAGTTACCTTTTTGCTATTTATTTGAATTTTTGGGTGTAAAGTCAGAATTATTGGATGTAAACTCACAAATCATGAAACAAAATGTAAAAAGTAAAAATGGTTTTTGTTTTTTTTGTATATCACAATTTTATCACTTTTACAGTATATCACGTTTTTCTGTCAACGCTCACATTTGCAGAAACAAGGTAAAAGTCACAATGATCTTTTTTTTTATTTTTTTTATTCCGTGGTGGAAACGAGCTTGTTATATAAGTATGCTTATTTGTAACTCGCAATTTTTCACAATTTACAGTTTTTATCTTACAATTCATATCTTGAAATTCTAAATGTATATCTCCAATTCTGAGGGGAAAAAAGTCTGAATTGTGAGATAAAAAGTAACATTTACCCTTTTTTTTGTTCCTGTTGACGTATGTGGCCTTGAAGACGTCTTATCATAAGATGCAAACGGCTTTTATTGTCATTTAACTTTGTATTATTGATGCATTTTATTTGTTTAAAAGTAACACTTTGATTCATATTTATGAAATTTATGATCTCTCTTTTTGTACATTTAAAGAGGTTGTGTGTGAACCAGACGTGCTGATAATTATCATTCAGCACTTGTGAGTGTGCAGTGAGCGAGCAGTGCATTAATATCTGACAGTGTTTCGGTCAAGTCAGCTTTTATCCTGTCAGTCTGTGATCTGTGCAGCAGGTCCGCTCCAGACTTGTATTGCTGCATCGAATGCAATTGCACAAATGTTACAACACTATTTTAGATGCTTCTAGTATTGTTAAACATCTAATTCAAAAGATCTGTTTCTTAATTACTTGCCATATAGCAGATTGTGTTAAATCTAATATCATGCTTACTTGAGATGGAAACTGCAATCTTTGTCATCCATTAGTAATTTAACCAGAAATATTGCAAGTGCTCAAACAGACTTTGCAGACGTGTCCAAATAATGGGTGATTACTTGTAACAAGCCACAGAATCGAAAGTTCTCCCATCCCTGATGCACAGAGTTAAATGCAAATTAAAGCACAGACTGAATATAAAAGCTTTCTGAGTTGTAACAGTGTTTTATTTTTCACGAAAAGCTCTTTGGCTCATTTGTAATCGCTGTGTTCCCTCTGCTGTATTATGTGTCCTGAGATAATGGCGAAGTGATAAATCAATAAAATTTGCTGCATGAACACACGCTGCATATGGTTAAACCCTCATTAAGAGATTATTTGAACAAGTCTCAGGCCTGTAGTACTGACTGTGCATATTAATCATGACACACCAGAGATAATGAGATAATGCACTGCGCTGACAGTTTGTGGATTATCTGACCTGTTTCCACCTGATCCAGTCACTCAGTCCACCTCAGTGAATGTGAGTATTAATGTTGGGAAAACTGTACTTAATGCCAGATTACCATTGTGGTGTAATTAGTGATGTGTCCCAGACAACACTGAAGAACTTCCTGTTTGGAAAAACACATACTGTACTGTATACATGGCCAGGATGTAATGGATCATCTTTGTTATTATTTCTGACATCATGTTTATGTAAAATGAGACCCGCTGATATATGAAACTGTGTTATTATTAACCAAAAGTAAAGCTAATAAAATAATTTTTAGTAATTGAAAGAAAGCTAAAATAAAATATACATTGAAAATTTGGGGGAGGGGGGGGAATAATTTGAAGACATAAAAAAGGCATAAAATTATTATTATTTTTTTTAACAAAAATTAGAACTAACTTAAACAAAAATTGGCAACTAACTCAAATTAGTTGAAATATTAAAACCATCCATCCATCCTAAAATTACTGAAATTAAAAGGAAATAAAAATAAATATATAAAAAACTATTAAAAATAACAAAACTCATAACAAAATTTAATAAAGCTTAAGTTTAATATTAAAACGGAGACAGAAAATTATAAAAAATGTAAACTTAAAAAACTTAAAAATTGAAGTGAAAATTGGTAGCTAACTGAAATATATCAAGTGCTAAAATGATCCATTCATCATAAAATTGTGAAAATTAAAACATGAATAAAAATCTATTAATGTAACAAAATTACAAAGATTTAAATAAAAATGGAAAATCGCAATAAACCTAAAAATAAAAGCTAATTCAAAATATTAACAAGTAATAGTGTATAAATAATTCTAAAATAATACTAAAGTCCAATCAGTGCTAACTGAAGATGGATTTATGTTGTGATTTATTATTATTATTATTATTATTAAGCACATGACAGATGCACATGACAAAACTGAAATCCCCCCCTTTACTTTAGATGTGTTTTATTTTATTTTATTTTATTTTAGATTATGTCAGAAGGACCTTTCAAGATATGTTTTCCAGTAGTATTTTATTTAGCTTTATGAATTTGCACTTATAGAGGAATTGTCCTCCTGCTTTCCACATTTGACCTTCAGCTAGTGAAGTCACACCCAATGCATTGACTAGAATTAATCAACTAGTCAATAGTGTAGATTGTACACTTTTGTGACAGTTTGATTTGTGAAAAGAGTTGATCATTATTAATAGACTGATGTTTTCTCTCTCTTTTTCCTCTCTTAGTTGGTAACGGCCTACCGAACCGTACTGCGGGATAAAGAGAAAACTCAGGTAATTACATATTCAGTCAGTGCAGCAGAATAAATGACTAGAGCTTACGTGCAGCTGGAGGAATGTTTTCCTGATGTTTTTCCTTTTAATGAATTGCTGTATTTGCTCTGCTGTGAGGTTTGGAGCTGATATTAGTCTGTCATTCATCCCTGTGTGTGTGTGTGTGTGTGTGTGTGTGTGTGTGTGTGTGTGTCTCTCTCAGGCCATCCTCAGCCAGAGTCAAGATAAAGCCCTGAGAAGAATTGGAGAGCTCAGGGAGGTTTGTCTGGCACACATGAATTCTTCATCACAGGCTCCACCGTCAGTGTTTTTCTACCGCTGATATCTCTATTAGTCCTCATTTCACACAGTGTACTTAAAGGC
>NC_056584.1:25320844-25380070 GCF_018340385.1 Cyprinus carpio | reverse complement strand
TTTTCCCCCTCACTGATTGTTTCTACTGTTCTCATTTGTAAGTCGACTTTGGATAAAAAAGCGTCTGCTAAATGATTAAATGTAAATGTAAATGTATTACAGCATCCATTGTCCTTCAGAATAAGGTCGCATACAGTCCACCGAGACACACACACAAACGGCATCACAGGGGCTGTTCCCTCTCTTGCTGAGAAACACTCCCTTCACAAACACTCATCAGAGGGACTCCAGAAGCCTGTCCCTCTCATGTTGAGACAGACACAGTCTAATCAGAGGAGCTCCAGGGGCCCATCCCGCTCATTCCACTGGTACTCAGCAGATGGACAAAAGGAGTGTAATATCTGCCAGGTTGGTTTCATTATGTAGGGAAGCAGCCAAAAAAACACCTGATTTCATTTTAAAACAGCCAGCATGCTGGGAGATATTGTCCCAAAAGAAGAGTGCTGACCAGAATATTAGCATACACAGTCTTGACTGTTGTGGTGTTTTTGTAAAGTAAATAGTATAAAAAAAATACCTTCTGGGGTACACAACATTTGAAAATCTGCAGAACTGCTCAAAACAGACAAAGAAAATGGACAATGAAATATCCTGCCAAGCTGCAAAACGAAAAGCTCTTTAAAATGCCAAAAAAATCTTCCATATTGATTAGATTAGATTCAACTTTATTGTCATTGGCTCTGTACTTGTACTCTGCATAGTAAAAAACAGTCAGTATCTAACCAAAAGTGCAAATAACAATGTATGTATATACAAAAATACAATTAAAATGAGTCTTAAAAAAATGTAGTACAATAATTTTGAGTAAACTCTTTCTTTTGCTAGCTTCACAAACTTTTTAATTAAATTTAATTTTCAAGGTCATATTTGAAACCTTTATTACATACAAAGGCACAGCAGTTGCTCTTGGAAACCCCAGCTGTGTTTACTACAATTTCTTCTTTGTTTTGAAACAAGAAAACTACAAATTAAAGTTGAGTCATTAAGAAAAAGGAACAATTAAATGCAATTGTGCGATAAATCAGCATTACGCATGATTGTCTCTGTCTTGTGTCTGTCTTTTTGGAAAATTAGAGAGCATTGTTCTCTGTGGGCAGTCTGAAACTGACACCAGACCTGAGTGGAACAAGTCAAAGTTACTGAATCATAAATGTCCACAGTTACGGTAGTTACAATTTATGGATAAATGATCAGCAATGGTATATTTATAGCATGATTTATTGACCGCAGTATGCTGTATTGCCTTGTATTGGATGCCTTGTATTGCATAAAACTTTGAATTTTGGTAATTGGAGTTATTTTAAGTAGGATTTTCAGGGGAAAAAGAAGTTGTGTGTATAATCATAAGGTGAAAATGCCTGAATTTTTTTTATATATATTTTTTTAATCTAATCTGGTATTTGAAAACAAATTAAAAATTACAATTAAAAAAGAAATAACAAAAAACTTAGTAATGACTATTTTCAAAAACTATACACAAAATAAAAATACGAATTTGTGCACCATAAAAAGTAACTAAAACTGAAATTCAAAAAAAAAAAAATAAATAAATAAATAAAATAATTGGTCAATAATGTTATAAAACCTAAGCTATGTAAAATAGTAATAAAAAAAAACTATTCAACAAAATAAAAAATACTTATTTAATGGTTTATAATTGGAAAAAAAGAGAACAACTCTGAAACTTTAGAGAATCAAAGCTCATCTGTGAAGTCATTATAATTAAGATAATTTGCAAAATCTTATGGTAAACTTAGAGATCGGAAATATGCTTCTACTGCCCCAAAATGGCTTGTGAACAAATAAAATTAAAAAAAATTCCAATGCAGACACAAAGATTTTATAGAATCAGTGCTCAGTATACATAAAGCATTTTTTTCCTCACACCATTAAATAAGAGGAACATTTAGCCATAAGGAACTGCTGCTAATGTCAGGGAAATTGATTTTTGAAGACCAGGAAGGATAATGATAGCAGTCTAAAATAAGTCATAAATGAATCATGAATTCCCATTCAGCTGTGCCAGGCTGGTTGGAGATCTGAGTGTCTCAACTACAGACAAAAGCCTCAATGTGAAAGCTACTATGGCTTTTTGAATGCACTTTTAGGTGCTCTAAATGCCTGTCACCAGAAATGCCTACTGGATTTATAGTAGACATTATTGCCTCTTGATTTTTGCTGAAAAATGTAGAATTGGACACCAATGTGCAGATTAAACACTCAGCCTGTCCCCTCTTTGCATAGACAGCGGTTTGTTGATGGATGCACTGACTTAAAGGATGTTTCTTCTCTTTTTCTTCATCTTTTCCACTGTTCAGTCTCGTATTACACAATTAAGCGTTCCGTGAAGAGCAGCAATGACAATCCAAACTCTGACGGCTATAATTATCTACTGTGTCTGGGAAGGGAACATCAGAGAGACTTCCTGCTTTTGGGGGTGGAGGGAGAGCTGTCACACCCTGCCACCCCCTGCTGTAGCCTGCATGTGGAATGAGCTCTCAATCTGAAGTAAAAGTTTCACCTGTCACTACAGGCTTCACAAAATCATTGGTGTTAGATTAAAGAAATAATTCATCCAAAGAGTAAACTTGTTGTCATGTTGTTCCAGACCCATATGTTATTATCTCAAATCATATCTCAAATCGAGTACATATTGACAGAACTTTGATTTTTGCGTAAACTACTCCTTTATAATGTAGTGGTAAGGTTTTTTTTTTTTTTTTTTTTTTTTTTTTTTTTTTTTTCTTCTTGGTTTTTTTCATCATGGTGGTAATAAGTGGTGTTATGGTGTGGACTCAGACGGTGCATTTTTGGTTCAGCATACTTAATCATCAGAATCTCTTCTGCATGAGCAGCATTTAACCTCATGCACATCTCAGAGTTTAGTTTTAAGGTGACACTGTAGGACAGCTGATAGGGCGTTCACACATACAGAGATCTGCAGCAACCACACGTCATTCGTTTTCAGTGAGAGCTTTTGATTTCAGAAATTTGAAGTTTCCAGCAATGTGAGTGACAGCAGCTCTTGATGGGAGTTTGTCCTTCAATGCGAAAAAGTTGAACAAAAAAGGTTAACCTTATGTAAATTAAAAGTAACACTTTTATCTATAGCAGTGAAGACACTGAAGTGCACTAGATTTGTGAGATACTATTAAAAGTATAAAAAGAGGGATGAGAGGCCCCTCCTGTATAAACCTTTACAAAGCATATAAATGGCTTTTGATATAACTCCTCTTAATGTTTATATATGTTTAATTGTCATTAAGAGTCATTTATGTAAAATACTAAATCAACTATTTTATAGTCATATTATATTTGAAAAGTGAAGATGTCAGAGAGAGAGAGGGAGAGTTTAGTTTTAAGAGTTAATTGCCATTTGCACAGGTACATTAATGTACAGGTACATTGGAATTCTTGTGCATTTCTCAGCTTGTGTAGAAAATACATATAAAACTGTTATAAAATATATAACATTTATTATATGTATTATATATAACATATAATATTACTCACTTTTAATTTAAAAGAAAAAATAAATAAAATATAGTAAATACAGCCTCTATCAGCATTATAGTTATGTGTGAATGATTCTTTGTTGTGCAATACTCGGGCACCCAGACTTGCATTTTGAACATTTTCAACACTAAATCGGTGTCTCTTCAGTGCACATTTAGCACACTCCAAATTTAGGGATAACGATATGGCAGATAATGAGCAGCAATTTGATTCAAGCTGTGCTCTTATGTCCTCAAGGAACCCTTTGATTGTCTGCGTGTCCTTCTGGCTCTGATTTATCAGAGTGGATGATGCAGTAACTCACAGTCTCCAATACTGACCTCTGACCTCCGCAGATTACCAGACAAGACAGGTTGTTATCATCAAGCACACAGACATGATGATACCTGCAGAGATGAAGCTTTCAGGCAATCATGTTTACTGGCTTTCACCCTGACCGCAGTCTGTCTGCTCCGTTTGTGTTTGAAGCGCAGTTGGTGGTCAGCGATTGTCTCACTGCACTGTGACCAGAGAGCTTGTGGTACAGGGTCATACCAGGCTGTGCTGACAGAATGTGTTAGCAGTGCTTACCCGCCGCTGGCCAGTGTCGCCCTCTCAAGAGCTCTAGGGTGCTCTGCTGGAGGAAGAATGTCTGGTTTAGCATCTGCGGCCCACTCCCACTGCGTCCTCTAAAAGCATTATGCCAGTCTCCTTCAGCCACCGAGGCTCGGGCCATCATTTCCTGTAGCGTCCCGCTAACTCTGCTAAATCATAGCACTCACACCACAACATGTCAGCCAAGATGCAACGACCACACAGAGCTGGTTTAAAATTCACACACAGGTCTCCTTCTTAAAACACATAAAAGTAGAAACATATGAGACAAGAGTTAAGATACAATAAGAGCTATATACATATTAAAAAAAAGGCTCCGAGTTTGAATTATAAGAACACATAAGATTTTTTGAGGGTACATAACAAGTCAAATTAAGTGGGATTATGGACAATTGAACCTGCATGGCTCGAATCTGTCAACATACACTGCTGTTCTAATTGTTTTATTCTATTTCAAATAAATGCTGTTCAAACATTCTATTCAAGAATCCTGAAAAAACGTATCACAATTTCCACAAAAATATTATGCACCACTACTGTGTTTATATTCCCAATGAAATGTTTCCTGAGCATCAAATCAGCATTTTAAAATGATTTCTGAAAGATCATGTGACACTAAAGACTGGAGTAATGGCTGCTGCTTTGCCATGAGAAGAATAAATTACAATAAAACAATTTAATAAAATAGAAAACAGTTATTTTAAATTGTAATAATATTTCAAAGTACTGCTGATTTACTGTATGTTTGATCAAACAAATGCAGTCTTGGTGAGTATAAGAGACTTATTTTAAAAACATTTAAAAATCTAAGTATAAGAAACTTTTATTTATATATATATATATATATATATATACATATATATATATATATATATATATATATATATATACATATATATATATATATATATATACATATATATATATATATATATATATATATTTTTTTTTTTTTTTTTTTTTAATAAGCGTGACCTGATCATTTATGAATCTCCTCTGAAACTCTAGAGGTGTTTTCAAACTGTGGTGAATTATTATTTTTTTGATCAACATACATATTGATATTAACAACTTGAATTCTAAATAATATTTTACAGATATTGTATCTTTTTGACTTCAGTACAATAATAACAAATTCCAATTGTTACATTTTTAAACTATTTTAAAGTTATCACTTCGGTGGCCAATAGAGCTCAACGCACTGCAACTTAAGAAAACATGCAAATTAAGAGAACATCTTCATTAGTTTGACAACATGTGCTGCAAATACTGGCAGCACAAGCAAATGCAGAAACACTCTGCAAATACTCGCAGCACAAGTAAATACAGAAACACTCTGCAAATACTCACAGCACAACCAAATACAGAAACCTGCTGCAAATACTCGCAACACAACCAAATACAGAAACGTGACAAATACTCACAACACAACCAAATATAGAAACACTCTGCAAATACTCACAACACAACAAATATAGAAACACTCTGCAAATACTCACAAAACAACCAAACACAGAAACGTGACACAAATACTTGCAACACAACCAAATACAGAAATGTGCCACAATTATGCCCAACACAACCAAATACAGAAACGCTCTGCAAATACTCACAGCACAAACAAATACAGAAACGTGACAGATGATCGCAACACAAACAAATACAGAAACGTGACAGATGATCGCAACACAAACAAATACAGAAACATGACACAAATACTCACAACACAACAAATATAGAAACACTCTGCAAATACTCACAACACAACCAAACACAGAAACGTGACACAAATACTCCCAACACAACCAAATACAGAAACGTGCCACAATTATGCACAACCCAACCAAATACAGAAACGCTCTGCAAATACTCGCAACACAACCAAATACAGAAACATGACACAAATACTCACAACAAAACTAAATACAGAAACATGACGCAAATACTTGCAACACAACCAAATACAGAAACGCTCTGCAAATACTCACAACACAGCAACACACTGCAAATATGCCCAACAAAACCAAATACAGAAAGGTGACACAAATACTCGCAAGACAACCAAATACAGAAATGTGCCGCCAATATGCACAACACAACAACGCACTGCAAATATGCCCAACAAAACCAAATACAGAAAGGTGACGCATTTTCATTTATTTTGAAAAGCAGAGTTTGAGAAGCAGAAGTCTTCAATTGCTCAGTGGTGTCTACAAGAAACAACTGATACACTTAAGTGACCTAATTTGTGATTTTCATTCCAACAGTATGCCTTCTTAGATGCATTTTTCTCAGAGTTGCACTTTAAGCATGTTACCTAAGGAACTTGTGGTCTCCAAAACAGACAATAAGCGCTCTGATTTTAGTTCATTTCCTCCTGCAGTTGCAGACACCAGCTCATCTATAACATTCCCTCCCTCTAATGTTCTCCATCACAACAGCAGTTGAAACTGGATCCTACTTCCTCAGTGTAAACTCTGCCATGCGTTTCAGTTGTTGAATTGCCAGTTGGATGTGCTCTGCAGGTGAAAGTCAAGAAGAGTTAAACACATGTGTTTGGGAGTTGAAAGCACATCCTCTTTACCGGATCCCCTCTCCACCCACTAGAGTATATGAGCAGTACAGAGTAGAAGTGTGGAAGAGGAGTTGCATGATTTAGCCTGGAGCGAGGAGTGGTTTGTTTGAAAGTCAGATCACCTGTTTTTTCTCTTGCTCTAGGATCGCTCTGATACAGCTGTGTAAAAGGCCATAACGCATAATAGCAACCAGAATGAAACTATGTGCATTTTGGAATTTGTTTTTATTCTGCATAAATAAAAAACCATAAAATATTCTATGAAAACCAGAATACTCTCTGTTTTCAGATGTGTAGTCTGTTAAAATAATAAAAAACAAAAACCAGCATTAAAATAATATAAAACAAAAATCAAGATGTAAAGTGGGTCCATGTATCATCCGATCATTTAATCATTCCATTCAATCTGGCAAACGAAAATATGGCAAAATTTTTAGTTTTCCGTTTGAACCACAAATTGAAAGTTGGCGTTCCATGGAGAAAAAAAAAATCAAGAAATGGAAAGATTGCTCGCTTTTTCCTTTTGTTTAACAAACGGGGTCCTATTATGCTTTTTCACTTTTTTTAACTTTAGTTAGTCTGTAATGTTGCTGTTTGAGCATAAAAAAGATCTGCAAAGTTACAAAGTTCAAAGTCATCTTCAAAAGGAGATATTTTATTTAAAAGAATTCACTTTTCAAAAACTACAATGAACGACTCATTTGGACGCATCTTTTCCGGGATTTGTGATATCACAAATATCAACGAATGGGACGAGACCTGGTTGAGCTGCACTACAGAAGGCAATGAGTGCTATCACTATGTTGGAGACATGCTAGCTTTCCCAAGGCAGATGAACTTAGAGTGGTTACAATCATCCAGGTTTAAATTGCACTCAAATTGATTTGATATTGACGCAATATTTACACTGAAGCTCGCAGCAGGCAGCTATGGTAAGGGGCGTGACATTTCCCGACCAGGCGCCAAGTGCTGCCAATCACAACACACACTGGCCCAGCTAACCAATCACAGCACATTTCATATTTCAGAAGGCGGGTCTTCATTTGATGCAGGAAGTATTCGAGCCATTCATGCCAGACTGGGGAGAGAGTTGTAGTAATAATGTAAAATATCTAAAAAATAATGTGTTTTTCGAACAACCTAGTATGAGAGCCTGTTCTAGTACACCCCAAAAACAAAATCAAGACTTTGTAAAAGAGCATAATAGGACCCCTTTAAGGTTTACAAATCGGTTTATGGCTTCAATATTTCATTCGCACATTTCATCTCAGGAGCTCCACGAGAAGAAGGCACTGAAGCATCTCTCTGATACAGTTTTGGAAGCAAAAAATAACAGACAAATATAGGTCCTTAAAGGGATTGTTCACCCAAAAATGGAAATTCTGTCATTAATTACTCACCCTTATGTCGTTCCAAACTCGTAAGACCTTTGTTCATCTTCGGAACACAAATTACAATATTTTTTGATGAAATCAGAGAGCTCTCTGACCCTACATAGACAGCAATGCAACTGTAATGTTCCCAGGTCCAGAAACATAGTAAGGACATTGGTAAAACAGTCCATCCATCAGTGGTGCCACTTCAATTTTGTGAAGCAACGAGAATACTTTTTGTGCGGAAAGAAAACAAAACAAAAAAAACTATTTATTCAACAATTCTTCTCCCCCGAGTTACGTCTTTCACCATTTTAGAAAGTTCCCTAAGTACGTAATCAGCGCTGTTTAAGTTCGGGGGGGAAGTGCGTGCATGAACGTAATCTGCGTAATCAGTGTTGTTTATGCTTGGGGGAAAGCATGTGTATTCACAGACCTCTGCAATAAAAGCTTAAGCTCTTCAAAGTCAGGTGGATTCTGTTTGACTCTCATTGTTTTTATTGTTCATCAGCTGGAGAAAATTATTCTGATAGTCTTTTCAACCAGCAGTGTGTTTAGGCACTACACAACCCACACAACTGTGTGGGGCCCAGCAGTCCATGGGGCCTCCCACACAACACAATTTCTACTGAGGGGGACCACTTGCTGAGGGCCCCCAAAACACTTAACACACCCCTGATTCCAACAATATTGTTTTCTGTGCCGTTATAGTTGTGGTGTGGACTTTCCTTTTCTCATAGAATGACAATGATTATTTACACTTATGGTTATAGTTCTCGTCCTTGAACGGCCCATTACACTTGAAAGCAGCAAAAGATTTCTGTCACCTTTGACTGCAGAGACATGCAAAGTAGAAAACCTGAAGCGGAGCTGGAGTGGAGTGATTACAGAACACTTTGAGTGAGGATGGGAAATATCTGCCGCTCCAGTCCACTCATCGTCACAGTGCTCTCTGCTTTTTTCCTCCCGTTAAGTGTGTTTTCTTATCTCCTTTACAGCTCAGGAGCACACAGGTCTGGCCTGCTGTGATTACACACACTTTATCTTACAGGCAGGCTGACTCCGGCCTCTCTACATCACTCGACTGGGCTTTCACCTGAGCTCTGTTTGCACGTCAGCACTCTTAAGGAGATTTTTAGTATGTGGCCAGCAGCTGGACAAGTCAGTGATTTAGTGCAGACGAGACCGTTAGCAGTCTGGCGTTTTACTACAGATGGTGAGGACAGGGCACGTGAGAGCTCAGGATTCAGTGTTCATGTTCTTGGTGTGATGATTATGTGAGTGAAGATATCTTTGTCTCACCCCATGACAAAAATGGAAAAGGGGGGGAAGGGAAAGTGAGGATTAAAGGAGATGGCGAAAGAATGAGGTTGCGGAAGGAGGACGACAGGGTGCTTGAACAGTTGTGCTGATTGATTAGATGAGAGTGGTGTAATCGGAGTCCTTCGCACTGATGTTTAGACCATCTCCTCCTGATATCGACCCCTTGGGCTGCCTGGAACATGATAGGAGGTTCCAGCTCATTGGGCTCCCTCTGCTTGTGTAATCACTCTCCCCGAACTGCAGTCCCATTCCTCAGAGGAAACCTGTAAAACTGGGGCCATGGACAGGTAGAAAGTGGTGCCTCTGGTGGGAGAGCTGATCTGCTGAAACAAGACAAGCTCAGGCTAACAGCCTTTTCAGCCTGTAACAAATAAATGACACAGTGTCTTGTAGGGAGTGGGATAAGAATGTTACAGTAAGCCATTATATGCAGTTAAGGACTCTATTTGGTACACTACTACAGTATATAAACGCAGATGATTCTAGCTACACAAGCTTGAATTTCACATGTTGCTGTGTTCCAAAAAATGGGGTTGATCTTTATTAAAATGAACCTTTTAACTTTTTCTTGTTATATGAAGATCACATTAAAATATTTTACCCTTTTCCCAGAGCCAGACATTTTATGTTAAAATATGACATGATAATAAATTGGTGCTTTCAAATGTGACAGTACTTTATTACTATATATAACTAAATTTTATTACTTTACTACTATATATATATATATATATATATATATATATATATATATATATATATATATATATATATATATATATATATATATATATATATTACACACATACCTGACTCACTGCAGGGGGTGGGAACTCTTTTACAGGGAAGAATGCTCATGATGGACGGGCACAAATGAGTTTCATCTCATCTTGCTCTTATATAACGCAGGAATGAGCTGCCTAATGTGTCGCCGGGTGCCAGGCAAGAGAGAGTGGCTTTGGGGATTAAAGAATCCCGTCTCCAGGGGACGACGGGACAACGGCTGATGCAGACACGGCTCCTGCTGGATGGACGAGGAGTCGTGTAAGGAGCTTTGGTGGGGTGACGAGTATTCAGCTGACAGTCACTGGGGATTAGTTCCCAGCGCAGCACAGGCATAAAGAGAGTCTGGCTGTAAAAACAGATTTCTCTTCCCATCCTTCAGCGGGCGATCGCGTGGGTCTTTAATCTGACTGCCTTCCTCTATTGCGTTTCAGCTCTCTCAACTTTCCCCACCGCATCTTAGAAGTCTCGCAAAACTCCAAACTTTGCATTAAGGACAAGTTGTTTTTAGCAGTACAATATCGGTGCAATTTTTCATGTTAAAAAGTGTGATTTATGAGCATTAGAGTGCAAATCATCATGCTTAAGCTTGCATACTTTACTAGGATTCATGAAGCATAGGTAAATTTTAAAAATAGCATCCAAATGAAGGTAGGTTATTCTGAGCCTCCATATTAGAGCATAATTTTTTAGTGGCTAGTCCCTGAAAACCTTGTCTTCCTCAGACTATTCAATCTTGAGGGTTGCCAGTTTGAAGACAAGCAATAGGAACAAGTGCAACTCACAATAGAAGGCAACAAGTTCAGGAGTTAATTTATCTGCATTTTAGATGGAGGCTTTTTAGGTCGAGTAGAATCTGCAATCTCTGACCAAGTGTGTTTACTGCCTTCTTTGGCTGCAATACGCTGTGTTTTCCGCCAACTGGCAACCTTGGGTGTCGAAATACTATTGGGTAAATTGGCAGTGGGCAGAAACAAACAGACCAAAACAAAACATTCCAACATGGAGTGCACATTTTAAAGCAGAATAAATAGCTGTAGCATTGTTTTTTGTAGAAAGTAGTATGTGAACTTGGCATGTTTCCTAAATATCTGCAAACATATTATGGTATTTTTATGCTTTAGTACAGTCAAAAATGAAATACACCACCTTTAAAAACAAGCCATTTTTAGTAGTGCAAATATCTGTTCAATTTTTCATCTAAGAAATGTAAATAATGAGGATGATAGTGAAAGGGGTAATTTTTGAGCTTGTATACATCACTAGCATTCATAAAGTTAAAGTATAGGTACATTTTTAAAAATAATATTAAAATAAAGAGCATAATTTTGGTGACCCATCCCTGAAATGTATTTTATTTTTATGTTTTTATGTTTTTAACTGTGCATTAAAATACAAAACTGTGAGATATGAAATTTTGAGACGTCTTTTTTTTTTTTTTGATAAAAGAAATTAATGCTACAGTATTATTCAGCAAGGAATCATTCAATTGATCAAGAGTGACATTAAAGACTTTTACACTTAAAATAGACATTAAATCTATTTCAAATAAATGCTGTTGTTTTCTATTTCAGCTCTCTCAACCTTTCCTGCTGCATCTTAGAAGTCTTGCAAAACTTGTAAAGCTTTACGATGCAGACAGGTTGCTTTTAGCAGCACAATATCTGAGCAATTTTTCATCTTAGAAATGTGATTAATGAGCATGAGAGTGCAAATAGTCACTTTTAAGCTTGCATACATTACTAGCATTCATAAAGCTAAAGCATAGTTAAATCTTTAAAAATAGCTTCGCTGAGCTCTTTAACTCTCGGAATTGCGCCTCTGAAACCCCATTTAGTGAAACCCTAGTTAGAACTTATTTGTCCTGAATTATGCCTCCTAATATTTCTGTAAACGCTGGCATAGTTCAGTTTTGTAATGGAGAGATGAGTGCTTCCTAATCTTATAATGGATTCGAGACACATTAGCAAACAATTCAACTCAAATTCCCTAAGTTTCATCATTTATTTATGATGCATGAGTTAGTTTATGAAAACACTGGATATTAGAAGTGGTTCTTTTCAATGTGATTACCAAAAAGATTCCTA
Source organism: Cyprinus carpio (assembly GCF_018340385.1). Taxonomy (NCBI): domain Eukaryota; kingdom Metazoa; phylum Chordata; class Actinopteri; order Cypriniformes; family Cyprinidae; genus Cyprinus; species Cyprinus carpio. The sequence goes on along the minus strand of NC_056584.1, from coordinate 25,367,819 downwards.
AGGATCCTGAGCAATAATGCTTGGATTTCACACCTTGTTAGGTCTAGTGTCTAAATACACTTTAAAAGAGAGAGTGTGTCTTAATGCTCACTAGGGAGGGATCTAACAGAAGTACCATTATATAGCATTCCCTGATATTGTCTTTTGGTAATCACCTAGATTGTTCACTTTATAGGAGGAACATAACCTGGAATAGCTGTTTTGAGATTCTAAATGGTGTAGTAAGTTTCAAGACTCCATAGCAAACTTATTAGTAGTACCCTGACAGGTACTGAATAATGAAGATACACTAAGCCCATTATTTAGGCTACATGTGGCATATTTTGTAACTCTTTATTCGTCTATACCACTCTGGTCAAGGCTGAACTGACTGTTTTTTTAGGCAAAGAAAGTGCACAATGCATGTGTCAAACATAGTGCTGTCAACCCAAGGGATGCATCTAACAGAAGTACTGTCATATTGGCTTCCATGATATTGCCGTTCGGTAGTTGTGCAACTCTGCACTCATCATCATCGTCTAGATCTTTCACTTCAGGGGAGGACAGAGGAAAATAAGCTAAAGTGGTCTCTCACACGGGCCCTTCTCAGGATTTGTTTTCCTCTCAGCCCAAAAATATGTGCTGGAAGAGAAGCATGAAGGATAAAGTATAATTTGAGATGCTAAATGGTGCAGTAAGATTCCTCTCCAATTACTTTTCTCTCTGTGCCATGCGTCAATAAACTCCAAGGTTAAACTGGTCACTTTTTGTGCAATGAGAATGGCATCCAAATGCATGGAGAAATTTCTTTTTTCTTTTTTTCTTTTCAAAAGTATAGTAAGTTTTTTTTTTTAGTAATAAATACTGTAATAATGCATTTAAGCTGATCAAAAGTGACAGTACATACTTTTTAATATATATATATATGTGAAATATATACAAGTGAAACTGAAGGCTGGAGAAATTATGCTGAAAATTCAGGTTTGCCATCACAGAAATAAATTACATTTAAAAATATATTAAAATAGAAAACAGTTATTAGTTAATTGTGGAAATTCCAAAGTAAAAACAAGTTAAAATTAGTTCTTTATATGAAATATGATGTATATATGAAAGAGTTATATTCCATAATCCATCACTACTACACAGGTAAAAAAAAAAAAAAAAAATATATATATATATATATATATATATATATATATATATATATATATATATATATATATATATATATATATATATATATATATATATAAATGTCAAATTCATTTTTTTAAATTATAATGAATTTTTTTCCAATGATATATTGATTGCTGAACTAAAAATGGCCCCCTTTCACCTCACACAAGCTTAAATTGCCTGTCTGCACAGTTTCAAAAAGTTGCCAATATGTCAGGGGCCTTAAGACAAAGCGCATTCTTCTGCAGTCCAGCGATCTGTCCAACATCAGCCAAAGACAGAGAAAAGAAACCAAAGGCTCACCAACACTTCACCAGGATCTCAAGAGATGAGTCAACAGCTGACAGGTTTTTTTATAAACTCATGTAAATAGGGACCTGGGAGCGTCCAGAGCGAGCCTGCCCTCACAGCGAGGCTGAAAGGGAAGGCTGATGTCAGTTCTTCTTTCTTCTGCTGTCACTCCAGCGGATTGGAATGGATACAAGAGGATCGTGACCCCTCTGGCGCCCTCACATACAAACACCTCTGACTCGTTTTGGCAATGGCTGATTGTGATGGCAGTTCCCCTTCACCTGGGGTGTCTGGGTTGGCACAGTTTCCAAGGTGAAGGCTGTCTCCGTGACTAGCTAAACACAGCAGAATCCACACCATACAAACATGTGCTACTGCATTTCTCATTAAAACATGCACGAGTCTTTTGATAAATCTATTATGTAGTAATATCTTGCTAAAACAGCTTTGTTGTCACAGGGGTAAATTACATTTAAAAATATATTGAAAGAAATAGTTCACCAAGAAATGAAAATTTGTTGAAAATGTATTCCATTCAAGCTGTAGATGAGTTTGTTTCTTTATCAGAACAGATTTGGAGAAATTTAGCATTACATCACTTGCTCACCAATGGATCCTCTGCAGGGAATGGGTGCCGTCAGAATGAGAGTCTAAACAACTGATAAGAACACCACAATACTCCACAAGTAATCCACATTAGTCCAGTCAATCAATTAATGTCTTGTGAAGCAATATAATTTGTTTTTTTTTTGTAATAATCAAGTATGTTTTTTTTAAGATTAAGTACATTTCCTTTATGAATAATATTGCTATCTCCAGTGAAAAAGATGTTTTGTTTGAATCAGGAGGGAAGTATGCGCAGAACAAGCACTGTTTACAAGTGAAAACCATCCAAAAGAGTTCTACAAATAAATGTTGGAGGATTTAGATATGAGAGGACAACAGGGGATGAACTTTTTCACTGGAGGAAGCGTTATTATGGGTTATGGACATTTTAGCCAGAAGTGTCCAAAAATTTTTTTTTAAATGTCTTAACGACAGATTTGTTTCTTACAAGCATGCTTTTTGACTCTATAAGATGTGTATTGATTGACTGGACTAATGTGGATTACTTGTGGACCATTGTGATGTTTTTATCAGCTATTTGGACTCTCATTCTGACGGCACCCATTCACTTCAGAGGATCCATTGGTGAGTAAGTGATTTAATGCTAAATTTCTATAAATCAACATACATCTTGTATGGCCTGAGGGTGAGTACATTTTCAGCAAATTTCCTTTTTGGCTGAACTATTCTTTTAAAACAGAAAACAGATATTTTAAATGCTAATTAGATTTCACAGTAATTCTCCTTAACTATATTTTTGATCAAATAAATGCATCCTTGGTGAGCATAAGAGACTTCTGTCAATAACATTGAAAAAAATCTTACAGACCCCAAACTTTTGATCAGTAGTGTATCTTGGTGAAACGCTGGTATTTTCAGCAGGGAAATGTGGTGGAATTTAGCAATTGTTAGTTGTTAGTAATTGTTTATGAGCCATCAAAGAAACTAGGTTAGGTATGGGGCTGCAAATTTTATTCACTGTATTGTGCTCAATGAACTGTATCATTCTATTCTGTCATGACAGCTCTGATATTCTCTTTATAACTCTGTGGGCGAACTGACTAAACAGTTCTGCCACTTTGGCATGCATTTCAACATCGAACTCATTCATCTCATTTACATAGCACCTACAGTCCAGCTTATCCAAGCACTGTGTTTGCTGGTATAGCACTGCACCATGCAGTATCAAGTTACTACATTGCTTACTGCAAACATGCCTAATATATATGCAAATAGGCCTCAATATATAATGAATCACATTCTAATAACATATTAAAAGGCTGGCGGTAAACAGTTTGTTAAAAGAGACAAGTGTACTTTTTTACCAATCTTGGCAGCATCAATTTATAATGACGCCAATTTTGAATCAACTGATAGAGGATAATGGATAAACTGTAGACAAACAAACAACTGGGGCAGTTCCCTCAAACATACACATTTATACTTTATCAGCCCATAAAGAATGCATATTGTTACCTTAAGGGTGCATATTAGTACCTTAAGGCAGGGGTTTTCAAACTTCTGGATGTGAAGGATCCTCTGATACGATGATCCTCCTGCAAAGGATGCCTATAAAATAGAAAGACATTCATATATTTTAAGACACATTAAAACTGAGAGGGAAAAAAAATAGTAAGCGTGACATTTTATTATCAAAATTTTATCTGTACAGTTTGATGTATAAATATTTTTATTAATATACAAAAATATGGGTGTAAACAAAAGAAAACACAAGTATGCTTTTTTCTTTTACATTTTACCCTCATGCAGCTCAAGTTAAATAAAAACCCTGCTTTATACTAATTTGCAACTTTTAGAGGAACAGATAAAGTGCAAAGGTGTACATCTGAGGGCACTGGCACAGTGGCAAGCTAAAGGTATTATTATACACATTATTACTGACAGGAAAAATTGCTATCAGCATTTATTTTGTGGGTGTGTTTGCACAATTACATGATTTGCATAATCTCTTTAGTGAATCAGATGCTAAAACAACGCGTGCAAATAAACGTTATCAGCATGCGCAATTCATTCCCCCCTGTATTTTCAGCCAGTCTTCTGTGGTATGACTTAGGTAAGGATTATAAGACCAGTGGGTTTGCCAGACTCCAGGTTTGGGAAGGTTATTCTACAGGCAAACTAGCAGATGAGCAGATTTATTGCAAGGGTGCTGAGAATGACCTCCCTAGAGACTGAAGCTTCCTCAGGAGTTCAGCTGTGTCACTGTTACAGGCTTAAGGACAGAACTGAGGCTTTGGATTTTAATACGGAGAGCCCTAGTGGGTAGAATTAGTGTTTTGCATATCTCCTGAGGTGTCTCTGTGCATGCAAATTGATGCTTGAAGAAAGGGAAATATTCATTGGAACAGTTTATCTTCTGTGATGGATTAGATAGATGAGAGTAAATATTTACACCGTGTCATTACATGCACGCCAAGAAATATCCATCCTGAAACAATCTCACACCCTCCTCAAGCTTGGCAGGTTTTACTGTGTTTCAAATGAAGGCATTTTATGGAGGATTGTTTTTAACTATAAAGATGAAACCGTAATTGATGTAATGCTACTGAAATGTACTTAAGTTAGCAAACTGACCATGGTATAAATATCTGATATGATTATTGATTTTTTCTTTTCTTTCAGCTTGAAACAACATCAGCAATGAAGAACTGAAAGTATTGCATCTGAAAAAAGAAGAATCAGAGCATTTCAAGAACTTACAGAATTGCACAAACTAATTGTGAACTCATAAGAAGAAACGTCTTGTTTGGCCACAGGAATCGTTCACCTACACTATCTGAGGGTCCTCAAATCTCAAGTGTTTTATGATTTTGTACACAATCAAAAGCTAAAAGATCAATCTACTTTGGGAATATCATCCATCCTTCCATGAGCGTAAAGCAAAAGGATGTCTATGATAAATCCAGTGACATGAGCACACCAGCCTGAGCAGACATGCAACGGTCCTGCAACTTTTATTTTTGCCTTTCAAACTCTTATATGCAGTGGCCTGTCATTTTCTCTGCTCTTCAAAATAGACATCGCTGCTTTAGTTGTTGGCTTTGGCATGCCGGTGACAGAAATAGATCATCAACCTTTTTCCAGTGACTTTGTTGAGTACGTGTCTCACTTGTGTGTGAATGCTGCCAATGAGGAATCAATTCAGCTGCCTTTGTGTGAGATCACTCTCAGCTGTGGTCAAAAACAATATTTCAGCACTAATTTCAGCACTGTTACCACAGAATAAACGCACGTCCTGTTTATTCACACAACAGTCAGTGTCGTGTAGGGCAGAACATTCCTATAGAGCTGTGATGCTGCTTAAACACTGATGTCAAATGGAATATGCCACCAACAGGAGTCCAGGCACAATGAGTTGGCATTTTTCACCCTGACTCAATCATGGATGATTCACATGGACATAAATATGTGAACCAGGCTCTGAGCTTAACAAAATCTATACCAAAATGACTGCCTGTAAAACCAGAGCTCAGTGCCTGCTGTTTCAAGTATGAATGCTCTTCTTTTTTTTTTTTTTTTTTTGATGTGGCATAAAAATACAATTGTGGAGTTTTTCTTGTTATCTTAGAATATATGGTAGCTACTAAACTAAAACAGGCCTAAGGCCTCATTTATAAAGACATTTCCTAAATGTTCCTACAATTCATATAAAAGTTCCATCCTTTATTGTATTTCTTTCAGAAAGCCCACAAATATCCTTAGATTTATTCACTTACTACATTAACATGCACATCATAGTCTGGTTCAAAAAATAGTTTCACAAAATGTGTACTTGACATAGTAAAACATCCTGTTATCTTATTCTGTAGGTTTTTGGTTTTTACATTTTTCTGAAAATAAGACTTGTCGAATTTATATCAAAATTCATTTGAATGTAAACGTTGTCACTCATTTATTCAGGAGTAGCTCATTTGCATCACCTAAAGTCATCAGAATATTCAGCGCAAAAATAGGGGGCATAGACATACTGATCAGAAGGCGAACATTTTCACAGCAGTTTCTTTCTTTATAAATTTCCGTTTGTTCGTCATGTAGGATCAAATCCATGGGATTTAGCATCACATCATATGTGCATTTTATAAATGAGGCCTTGATCAGAATAGTGTGACATTTATGCAAATCAGAGTATTACGGTAGCGACCAAGCCAGTTGTTTTAACATGGTATGGTTGATGCAAAAAAAAAAAAAAAAAAAAAAAACTTTTTGTACATAATCAATACACAACAATATTGTTAATTTCACCCTTCAACTGCTAGTCCAGGGTGATTATTGTGGAGTATCTACTTGACAAGATTTTGGTGTGCTGCTTTTTGATCAATATGCGATTGAATTAAAATCCTGAACACCCTTGGGCTTTTAAAAAACCATCTGTTAACAGCCATTGAATACACAGTATCTATGTTTAACCTCAATGATGTCTCTGTTGAAAGTTATAAAAGAAACAATCTGTCATTTCCTAGGAGCTAGACTACTGAATGGCTGTTTTCTGTATGTGATGTCTTAGTTTCCAGTAAAAATGTCTAAACATCCTTAAGATAAATTGCCTTGAAAGGCAAGTCCTAAAATAGTATTTACTGGAAAACAAGACAAAAATACTGATTAATAAAATGATTTGTTGCAGTGCTGTTGGCTATAGTACAAAAGGACTCAGGATTACAGGAACCCGTCTGGACATGATATTGCGAAAAATACCAGAAAGCTACTTCAGAAACACAAAGCATAAGGACAAAGTACACTACAGACATAAAAGTGTGATTCATTTGATGTGAAGTATGGAGTACACAGATCTTTGAGAACAAACTCAGGCAGTTAAGATGTATCAGTTCTTGTTTCACCTCATCTCAGTCTTTAGCCTTTCACTGATCATGTAAACTCAAATATCAGTCTTGCTGTCCATGAAATGGAATGCAATTTCAACTACAAATGGATTACAAAATATTTTATGGTCAGCACATGCTGTGCGCTAGAAATGATATATTTATTATGAAAAAATATATTAAATAGAAACTATAAAAGCATATATGTAAAATGAAAGAATTGTGATTTTCCTGTGAAATGGTGAGAAATGAAGTCTGTACTGTGCACATTTGTAAATGCACTTAATAATGACTATTTTCACTTTCAAACTATAAATGTTTCAGAGTATTGTTTTTTGTGACATGAAAATATTAACAAGTCTGTATGTTTAACGACAGAATGATAGAACAATAGATAGAAAGATAGATAGGCTGAACAAACATAGAACTGTAGATAGATAGACAGGACAATAATAGAGAGAAGGACAGGTAGACAGACAAAATGATAGAAATGTCAGAAAGAGAACAATAACAGACAGAATAATAATTGATGGAACGATAGACAGACAGATAGACGGACATGTAGATAGATAGAACAACCGACAGAACGATAGATAGATAGATAGATAGATAGATAGATAGATAGATAGATAGATAGATAGATAGATAGATAGATAGATAGATAGATAGATAGATAGATATATAGATAGATAGATAGATAGATAGATAGATAGATAGATAGATAGATACTCTCAGAAAAGGCAGATGGCTAGAAAACCAGACATTTAGCAGATGTTCAACTGGTCCATGGTCAAGACAGTCACAATTACATTATTTTGTAAACTGGTGTCCCATCGGCTGAGATTGCTGCTGAAGGATGCTGCTTTGGAGGAAAGGAACATCATACACAACTTTTTAGCCTGTGGGTATCGGTAAACGATTGCCATATTGATCGTACATGCTTTCAGATTTCAGGGGTTATTAAAGTTAATGTGTCTGCGTGCAGTTAGCCCCCAGCTGCACTTTGCTGTATGTTCAGACCTTACTGAGGTTGAAACAGACTATATTTTCTGCTGAACTGAAGATTGCACAACCACATTTGAAGATTATTAGTTCATATAAAATAAAATAAAAAGTGGTTAAACAATTTATTTATTTATTTATTTATTTATTTATTTATTTTGTTGAAAACATAAGCACATAGAATTAATTTGCATTAAAAATGAAATTTCTTTCATCAGTTGGATATGTAGTGCACCCAGCTTTACCCGGATACATATAGTACATTCATGTAAAGCAATTTACTATTTAGAAATATAATGTTGAACTATATTGTTTATATCGTTGCAAAATGTGAACTTTATTATCGCCCAACTCTAATCTGATAAATTATAAGTAAACTATAAGTAACAAATATATACGATTTAAAGGTATTATAAACATTTACATCATGATTTTATATAAAGCAGCTTGAGTATTGTATTGTGAAACGTACTATAACAAATATAACTGGCTTGAAATAAAAAGAGCAACTTGAACTTGCCACGCAGGTTTTCAACAAAATGAGGGCCAGAAATGATGACAATTTGTATTTTGGGCACATTATTTTTATAACATTGAGCGGCTTGCACATATGAATATGTCAAGTCTCTTACTCTATCTAGCACTCTTTATCACAAACTTATTCTTTCTCTGTATGTTTCTCTCCTTCACACTGTGCCACACTCAGAGGATGGTGTTTTCGGGATGCATCACTATAATCTAATTACCTGGGAAAATCAAATCACCTCTTGGTAACAACCTGCTAAGGAAAATATTTCAAAGGCTCTCACAAGGGCAATGACCCAGACTCTTAAAACAGCTGTATAATTGACATTCATTTGAAATCCTGTGTCAAAGACGAAGACAGCCCTTCCATACATAAATCATTTTTTAGCAATAGTGAGCAGCCAATAATAATATTACCTGTCTTTGTGAGATCAATAGAAGACAAACACACACACACACACACACACACACACACACACACACACACTTCAACACAACACTGCAGTGAAAACAAGTGACATTCACATTATTTGCCTCTTTGGAATTGATTTTCAGGGGCATTTTCTTTCTTTCCTCTCACCTTACACACAGATTTCCTTCAAATTCTCTTAGTGCTTCTATTAAATGTTACAAATATAAAAGAACAGGAATAAATAATGCACAAGATATCAAAACTCAAACAAAAGAGTGATGAAGCCAATCAGTAGAAAATTTAGCATATTTACACAGGATGCCATGTTCACACATCTACCTCATATATTTTATACTTATATTTTAATATTTTGAGTTTTGAGCTTTTATCTATTATATGATATAGCTTTTATTTTTCATATATTTAATTTGTGTTTATTCTGTTTTCATTTAATTTTAGTGTAGGTTTCAATAATTTTATGTGATTTTGTCATTTGTATTACTTTTTGTTTTTGTCTAACTTTATTTTTATTTCAGTTTTAGTACTTTACCTACAAATTATTTTAGTTCATTTCCAAGGCAACATTTCAAAACTCTTGTTTAAGTTTTTCATTTATTATTTATATTTTTCTTTTATTTCAGCTTTCTTTCAATTACCGAGAACTGGTACCGTCACTTAGGTTTGGAGTTGCCGAGAAAGTTTTCAACACCTTCAAATTTTCACAGCTTATTTGATGTTTTTTTTTTTGTTTTTTTTTTAGCTACACATTCAACCACACCATCATCTGAGACAGTGAATATAGAAATCTGACAATTAGAGATTGTCTGCTGAGATACTAAACCTATAACTAGAATGTTGTAAAAGATATCAAATATATTGATACAGGAATTTCACACACACACACACACACACACAAAGATCCCACTACCCCTCATATTTTAAATATCTGGGGCATATTCATCAATTTCAGTGGATCTACATTTCTGACCAAGGTACAGTATATTAGCACTTTGTGGATTGGGAAGAGACCCTCCAGACGTCTCTGCAGTGTTCCTCTACAAACTGTTTGACGTGAAAGGTACTATAAGCAGTCCAACAGTTAAACGTTCACTGAAAACCATGTGCTATGGTTTGCATCCTTTACTATACTGGAACATTGAATCGCACTTGCTGAATACAGGAGATTTATTTTGACAAGAGCACAGTCGCATGAAGACAACCTTAACCCTGAATGCACAAAATGCAATTTATCAATCAGTCAATTTGTTAAATTTTCTGTTTCCGCTGTCAAGCTGCTGTTGTTTTTGCCATTTGCTCACAAATCCTCACTGCTAAATGGAACGCAGGCTCATTGTAGACTGTCAATATGCAGCAGATGTCCTGTCACTTTGCACTAATCTGTGATGACAGTATTTGCATATAAAATTAAAGCATAAATGGTCTTATTGAATTACGGAATCTATTTGTGAATTTATCCAATTACTGTAACAAATAGTTGTATTTTATATCATTACGTTTAACAGACAGTCTGTTCTGTCAGTATGGCATGACAAAACAAAACGGCTCCCATTATAAGTGCTTGCGGTATAGACAGTTTTGTTGCTTATAATGGGAGAACACATCTAGTTTTGCTCACTCTCATTGTACATGCGTTACAACTGTCACTCTCTCTTACAGCGCAGACAGATTAATTTACTATAACGAGAACTTTTTGATTCATCATGTCATTCTCTTGCAGTGCAGATACAGAAATCATCAAAAAATGTCAGCATGATGGTAGCAAGCTGGACTTTCAGTATCCCTAGTATAGTCACGGGTCCAGGGAACCTAAAAATTTGTCCCAAGCACAAACAGACCTGATATAAACATCCTGAAATCCATAAAATCAGAAGCTAAAATGTTGCACACCTTGACCCCAATAATAAATTTACCCCAATAAGCAATTTACGGTTGATGATGAAATGCTGGCTGTCACCCATCATAATAAGATTTTTAGGAGTGATATTAGAATTGCCAGCGGTTGATTGAAATGAATGTCAGCGCTGACTCTGGAGTATTTGCTGTCTAATAAGCTCACTTCCAACAGACGTCTGTATCATCTGTCACTGTCAAACGCATGCAGGCCTGCTGTTCCTTCTCATATTGAGTTCTCACAACTGGACACCACTGACAAAACACTCACGTCAAATCTGACACATGCAAGACATTTCAAACGCTATCAACATCTACACATATACAGTATACATATGCAGTAAGAGCAGACAAACAATGACAGGCAAGCAAAATAAAATTTCATAATGACAGTCATTTATATAAATAAATATCTTAAGATGAGACAATAATGACTGACCAATGACCAGGGCCAAATTGAAATATTCTCGGGACAGCTGGATTGCTGCACTTCTTCATTTGCACGTGTCAGTTTAAACATTCAAGTGATTTTAAACCATTCACTTAAATAAATACACACAATTATGTCAAAATATTCAATATCGGTGAGTATCCTCTTAAACACATTTGGTTATGTCTTAAGTGAATGTAAGCGGTTGAGAAAGAAATCGGATATGTATCATTATATTCGATCTGTGCATTAAGTCTTAAAGTGACAGCAGCCTAAAATACCTGCTGCTTACTATGTCATGAATGTTAATAAAACAACAAAAGACAAAGAGAAAATCTTTTGTAGCTTTAACAAGATTCATCTTAATAAATACACTGAAGACTATGCAGTTTTATTTAACCTGAACAAATTATAGCAGTTTATTTAATTTGTTTCTGTTATGTTGTATCTATTTGTGCTATTGCTTGTAATTTATTCATTTGTTCTTATTTTACTCTTATTTTCACTTGTCTTCAATAATGTTGTAACTTTATATTAGTTAGGTTTGTCGGTTTTGCAGAGGTATCAAATTTGGAGCAAAGAATAACATTTGGTAGCTCATTTATTGGAATAAAATTTTATGCCATGTCAAAACAATGAATGTATTTTTATTTATATATATTTGTGTGTATATATTCACTCATAAAAGACCTCAAACAATAAATTGTATGTTTAGGAAACTTTCAGAAAATTATGTCACCCTCAAAGATGGGGCAAAACTGGCAGAATATCAAATGAGTGGTGCCTGTAAATAAATAATGCTTTTTCTTTCTTAGAGCTAACGTCACTTGTGCAAAGTGTTTTAATTTTGCAATGACCACCTGGTCTCACTGTGATTTTAAATCTAAAAAAAACCCTTCTTTTCTGTAAAATGGTGTGCTTGAAAATTGTTTGTGCTGTCTGTCTTTAAAAAATAAATGCTTCCTGGTTTGATATTTTGTTATATAACACAAAGTTACTCATACATTATTTAAGGGGGTCATATGATGCAATTTCAAGTTTTCCTTTCTCTTTGGAGTGTTACAAGCTCTTGGTGCATAAAGAAGATCTATAAAATGCAAAGACTAAGTCTCAAACCCAAAGAGATATTCTTTATAATAATTAAGACTAGTCCACGCCCTCCTAAAACGCCTCATTGTGTGTACGTCACGATGTGGGAAGATTTGCATAATGTTGCCCAAATGTTCACTCAAAGAAAGAAGACGTAATTTTAATTCTCGCTGTTGCCGCCGGCGCCATGTAGAAATCAGTGGTTAAAGTTGTATTTACAACACTGTTCCAGAACAGTACAAACTTAATATTTAGATGTGTGCAACGCATTTTACGGAGGACTGTTTCCTGATCCTGGAAGAGATGACTACAATGACCGCTGTTCTGACTCACAGTCTGTAAGTACGTTTACATATGTAAAGGATTTGCCAATGATGATTCGAACGCGAGTTTTGAGCAGTGTAGAGCAGTGGTTCTCAATTCCAGTCCTCGCGACCCCCTGTTCTGCACATTTTGTATGTTTCTCTTACGGCTTCAGTTGTTTGTTCTATTCGAATGTAAGTGCCCTGTGAAGAGGACATCACAGGATATTCCACCATGATTCCAGTTCGAAGCGAACATATATGTTTCATTCAAAGTGCACTGAAGTGTGCAAGATGTGAATTTAGGTATTCGGCTAATCACAACGCACTGGATAGCTGGCCAATCAGAGCACACCTTGCTTTTCAGACTGATGATGATGCATTTCAGAAAGGAGGGGCATAGAGGAGAAACAATAATGTACAGTATGTGGAAAATAATGTGTTTTTTTTTAACCTTAAACCACATAAACACATTTCATTACACCAAATACACAAAATAATGTTCTTTTTAGCAATATCATATGACCCCTTTAAGTGTGGCTTAACTGGCCAAATTATTTTCAGATCCACTATACAGGCTTCAAGAGAAATGTTATTGGAAACCTAATAATATCCCTTAGATTCTCTTGCAGAACAAAATTTTACTCTTAATTTCAGGCTGAAACTATTTTAAAAATATTTTGACGTCATAAAAACTAAGATAGGACAGACACTAGTGATGATTTAAAGTGAAACCTGCTGTATCCTCCATCACAATGTTTCTCAGTCACAGGACCCCAAAGGTACATCAACACTACAGGCCAGCGAAAGTGTGAAGATAAGGTCACAAAATTTCAATTACCGATCTCAGCTGAGCAGAAAATTACATCTCAGGGACAAGGAGCAAATAAAACACTGGTAATAGGCAAGTGCAATACTACAGATATGTTTCCTCATTTATGTGGGTGACAGCAGCTAGCCTGTCATAATACTGCACTGCCTAAAAGTAGTAAGTTGAGGGATACTGGAATTTACTAGTAATCTAACACTAAATGAAAATAAAATGTATTCTTTATCTTAAAGTTTTTTTTGCTTAAAAAAAAAAAAAAAGATTTTGTGCTATAAAACTGTTTGTAACAACTAGGAATTTCACCTTGCAAGTTTCTGTTAAAATGTCTTCAGTGTTGGCTGGATATAGCCTCATGATTATGAATAATCACTGACATTTACATTTGTGAAAGCAGATAGAGGTTTCTTCATTATTATTTATTTGGTCTCTGACATGTCACTACACTTTAAAAATCCTCCTGACTATACTTATATTACATGTGCCATATTAAGACAGTTATTAAGTGTTTTCATACGTTTAATTTTAGACTGATAGATAAATACTGTAGAATGACAGATCAACAGAGCAACAGATCCATAGATCCTTTATGTATTGTCTTGACTGAAGTTTTTCAGTAAAATATTCAAGAAAATTAAACCATGGCTTTTAAAAAGGATAAGAAAGATTTGATGCATAGTGTGTTTCATAGGTCTAATTATTCAAACTATATTCTGAATGGGCTAAAGCTTTAGAAACTTTGCTGGAGTTGAAAGGGAAACATCAAAGAACGTCATCAAACTACTTTATGATGCTGAATTATATATATGACTAACTTTTAAATAAAATGGAAATAAAATCAGATTCCTCTAAACAAATCAAGTTTCATCACATTTAAAAATAAAGGTAATCTTGTGATGAGAATGGGGAAGTTATACATAGTTGATGCAAAAAAATGTTTGTTTGTTTGTTTTTTACATTAAAAAAAAACTTTAAAGCATTTCTGCCCCCAATGGAATACAAAACATGTTTACCCCTCTATAAAAAAGTAAACCAAAAAATCTACACAAAAGACTCAAGGTTTAATCCTGAGTATGCATACAGCAGATAGTGAAGAGTTAACAGAATCTAATACAGCTGTTACCCAGCACTTAACCCCGGATTGCTCCAGGGGGAATGAACCTGCAAACAGGGCAAGTTGAATTGCACTTATTGTAGCCTGTACAGTGGCACCTAACTAGTCAACAAGTAACATCTGAAGCGCTCACCATACAACTTAACAGATGACCTTGTGATCATCAGTTCAAAACCTTCACAGAGCTGCAGTACGCTTTTTCCAGAATAGTCATTAGCCTGCCGTTTGATCCCGTGTTGCTTTCATCTCTACAGGATGCAGAAATAGTGATCAATTGCTGCTGTGGCAAAACAATCTTGTCAATTGTCGATTTATGAAACTATGATAGGTCAGGTCCATCTGTGATCGTGTTAGTATTGAGCTCAGCTTTTGGAACACATTTATTTGATTTCTTTGGACTGGTTTGTCTAAAATGACATTCTAGCATCAGCAAGCAGAGTTTGAGGTTTAGCGATTCATGCACCAAGATGACGAACACGGCGACCAATGCCTTCATGCACTTTAATAAGCAGTTAAAGCTAAATCTGGTTGTTCTGAAAGGGATAGTTCACCCAAGATTACCCTGAATGAAGAAGTGTTAAATTAAAATATTTACAAATTGAGAACATGTTACTGCCAACATAAACTCGGAACTTTCTTTAAGCTCAGACTTTTAAAGTTTGTGACATGAATAAAGAATCATAGGGGAAACAAACTGAAATTGATTGCGTTTGTATATGATTATTGAATAGCCATGAAATTTCCAGGAAATACTACTCATTTAGCTGATTTATGAGGAGACAGACTACATTTCCCATCATTCTCTGTAGCAGCATTATAATGATAAAATACACAGCTAAAACATCAGTAACACACCAAATGGAGATCCTTTGCTCTGCATGTAGTGCTAGAAAATAAGTAAATTTTATCAAAATTACATAAACATGCATAATATCAAAAAGGTATTTATGATAGGAAAATCTCTTTTTATCCCAGTAAGTAATTTTAAAAAAGGAACATAAAATGCTCTTCCTGTCAGAATGACAAACATACATAATATCATTAATCAGCTAAAGTAGTATTTTCTGGAAATGTTATGGCTATTTTTCAATAATGGTATACCACTATCAAAGAATATGCATGAAATTGACAGAAAATACTACTTATTTAGCTTTATTATTACATATCCCATCATTCTCTGTAACAGCATTACAATGATAAATTACACAACAAAAAAAAATGAATTACACACCAAATAGAGATCCTTTGCTCTTCATGTGTTGCACTAGTGATAGAATCTCTCTTCCTATCTAAGCAAGTCAAAAAGAGAGAAAGAAAAAAAGAATTATTCAGCAGCATGTGAAAGTTTCTTATAATCAAAATTACATAAACATATAATATCATACATGTATTTATAATTTCCAAACTGATAACTATTCAAGGAACACTTGCATGCATCATACAAGTTCATGCCACAGAGGAAAAATCAAAGTATGGACTATCTCACATCTCTCACTGGTTCCCTTCAATACACTTCTACAAGTCATTTTAGATCAATGAGATTTGCTTTTATAGCTAATCATTTAGCTTTAAAGTTTTTATTTCCTATTTGGGACCAATTAAGTATTTGTGGTGATTCATGGGCTGGCAGACATTGCCAGTGCTACATATGAAACTTTTTTTTTTTTTGGAAAACTATGTAAGTCACAAACACGTTGTAGAGCAATATTCATTGACGAGTCAGAGAGTTTGGGGAATATCAGGAGGTTTCATTTAAATCACCCCCACGCCCTCCTCAACCTTCCAGGTCACCCTGAGAGGACGAAACTCTTCAAAGGGAACTTCCTGTCTGGCTCCATTACACACATTACATGCTTGAGTCTCTGCAGAGTGCAGATAGAGTTCCATCATCCTTCACGGATTACCTTAAGCAGCAGCATGTATCGTGCATTACCCCACCACTGCCTCACGGAGGGGAAGAGAACACAGGTTACAGGAAAAACTGGGGCAGGTATTCTCATGAAACTCAAGTCCACTTCTCTTTAGGGACAAATGGGGACTATGAGCTATTTTTACAATTCAAACCTCTTCCTGTATCAGCCTTAAAAACTGAGGGTTTACCGCCGATGGATGGATGGATGGATGGATGGATGGATGGATGGATGGATGGATGGATGGATGGATGGATGGATGATAAGACGGACAGACAGATAAAACACTAGAACTACAGACAGAATTATTTCTGTCAAATTTGGGCTCTTCAACATTAACAGTACACAAACTCAACTGTACAGTCAACGATCCTCAGATAAGCACACAAACAGCTCATGGACTCTGCTCCTCCTCTATTAAGCAGCATCTGAATTGAAGCTGCCCTGAAGAACGACCCCGCGAGGCTGTCACAGAGGTGTCAACACTTCCCAAGTCATTTATCTCACATAATGTCACCGCTGTCAATCACAGAGCAGCTCAAAACTCAGACAGTGCGACGTGGGAGTCATGCTAATGAGAAACGCATTGTTATTCTATGACAAAATCACCCCAAACCATATTCTTCAACGGAGAACGGCAAACAGGACACAGGACTGCTGCTATTTAAAACACACTCAGAACACTATGCGCTGAATTCTGTGAGCAAATGAGGATGTGTAACTGCACATACACATGCTGTCATTTATGTAACTAGTATTTAGCTAATGTGTCCAATATCCACTCGAGGGGCTACTGAAATAAACATAGCAGTATTCAGTCAATCACGTTGACACGATCATCAGCTGGAGTGCCCATGAACTCCATTTCCCATAATCCCGTGCCTAGGGCTAATCACAGGTGTTCCCCATTACCACTCCCCTATATATACTGTGTTTGGACTCTCAGTTATGGCGAAGTCTTGTTTAGCCTAGTCTGACATTTCCGAGCGGTTTCCTTGTGTTTGTTCCTGCCGTGTCTTATCTTGGATTGTTTATACCGCCTGTGATTCTCTGCCGCCTGCCCCGACCTCTGCCTGGTATTGTTTCTGATTCTGGATATCCTTTGACATATTTGACGCTGTTCTCTGATTACTGCCTGTCTGACCATTCTCTAAATAAATATACTGCAAATGGATCCAAATGTCTCTGACTCTGCATAACACATGTGATCTCAACATGGCAGCCCCCATGAGGCAACCCTTTTTATGTAAAATAATAATTTAAAAAAGGCTTTTAGCAGGCTACTGATATGACTGGAGTCTTCATCTAATACATCCTGACTGTACTGAACAGGATTTTACAATTATTTTACAAAAGCACTATTCATTTCTAACTGTAAAAATTAAATAAAATTAAGAAAAATGTAAAAATTAAATTAAAAAAAAATCACTGAAAACTATTTAAATAAAAAATAATTAACTAAATCATTATAAATAAATATAATGATTTTTAAAATTTAATACACAAATAATAAATAATAATAAATAAATAATTAAATAAAAACATTATATGATATAAATATAATTGAATAATAATAACTCATGATAAAAAAGGACAAAAACTAGATATTAAATAAATAAACAAATAATAAACACATACATATACAAACATATTTTGTTTTATTGCAAAACGTGTGTTCAGTCATATACTGAATTTTTTCCTGCCCAACAATGGTGAAAATATTTACATTATGTCAACATACAGAGATTCACTTAAAAAATAAATAAATATAAATCAATAAAATGTGCCACCTAGTCACGGTCTTCCATGATTATTAATTTACTGTACTCAAAAAGAAACAGAAGATGTGAAGAAACCCATCACAAATCTGTTAAAAAAATACTAAATACTACACAGCATACTAAATTAGTTTAATCAAACATCTAATTCTCCTTCCATGCTCACAAAGGCCTCTTAAAGATTTTATTGACTGAAGGCACTATGGGTCTGTCATACTCAATATTGCCTGTGAGGAACAGTCCTCCAGTAAAGGGCCATTTCTATTAGTGGCCTATTTCAGCAGGCATTCGGCTGAAGGGGAGCGGGAGGTCAGATCTATATGACCACTGAAAGCTCAACAATGCCACTGAAGACCCAATGGAATGAGAGATGTGTAAAAATCGATAAAAAAAAAAAAGAGGAATTGACATTTGCCCTAGTCCTTGGGGTCAACAACAGCCACTATAGTCTCGGCACGGGAGTCTGAAAATGTTCACCTTACAATAGGACACATACAGTGAGAAATGGAGCCGAGAACTAACGGCAAGAGCGATTGAGGTGAAAAGGTTCAGATGTACATAAAAGGTCTTCAAATACCAAATGACAAGTGATTTGCCGCATTTGTCTAGGAGTATTGGAAATTAATATGAGAACAGACAGTTGATGTCCCTTAATGTCCATCAGCATGTTTCTCCGAGAGGACGGACGCCCGTTTACATACAAAAACAAGGTCGAGGGTGTCAAAATCTCAAAGGTTGAGCCACAGTCTCCTGACAAGCTTTATAACTGCCCATGACAACTGATTACTGCTGCTAACCGCAGGCTACAGCCCTCCACACAGCTGACTGCAGTTTATTTAAAAACAGCAACATAAAAATAGCTGCATTTAGTTCCTAAAAAGTCGTGGAAGTCATGGCCTTGGGGAAGTCATGGCCTAATGGTTAGAGAGTTTGACTCCTAACCCTAAGGTTGTGGATTCGAGTCTCGGCCGGCAACACCATGACTGAGGTGCCCTTGAGCAAGGCACTGAACCCCCAACTGCTCCCCGGGCGCCGCAGCATAAATAGCTGCCCACTGCTCCGGGTGTGTGTTCATGGCGTGTGTGTGTTCACTGCTGTGTGTGTGCACTTTGGATGGGTTAAATGCAGAGCACGAATTCTGAGTATGGGTCACCATACTTGGCTGTATGTCACGTCACTTTTTTTTTTTCTTCTTTTTTTTTTAAAGCAGCAGCATCGTATTTCACAATGGTCAAAATGGTGAAAACTATCAGAGGAAGCAAAAAGACTCTTTGAATGTTTAAAATTGTACAGGCTTTTAAAATCAACATGAAATTAGAACTAAATTTCATTACATTTTTATATTTTTTCCATAATATTACCATATAAAAATGAAGTAAAAATATCAGAGTTGTTTCAACCCAACTTTGGGTCAGATATGAACTAACTCAATTTTAAATTAATTTTATTTTACCTAAAAGTTGGGTTAGTCCATATTTGACCCAAAGTTGGGTTGAAACAACCCAGCATTTTTTTTAAGTGTATAAATAAATAAATAAATAAATAAATATCCCTTTCTAATTATTATTATTATTATAGTTGTTTTTGAATACGCTGCTGTTCTCAGAAATAAAATAAGGCTCATTATTGAGCCACACAGCTCAGGTTTGTGTGTTCATATTGACATGCTCCAATAGTGGATATAATACCTAAAACAAACACTAAAGCACCATCCCATATTTTATTGAATATATTTTGGAAGAAATTACATCAAGCAGACAGAAATTGCTTTGGTTTATTCTTATAAACTGTTTATTTGTGTGTATACTGTAAAATTTGCTAATTAGTTGTTCTGTCTGGCTTGAGCAAAAATAAATCATGCATAGAAACCATCTGTTTGGGCAAACATTTATGGAATTCAAATAATTTAGTTATAATCATCTCGCAATGAGATTTAAGGTTTTACTTTGTCATATAAGCCTGCTATTTTCACCTAATCTCTTCACTACATGGTTTATATATTTAATACTTCTACAAATAATAATAATAAAAATTCTAGTAATATTACAATGTTAAAACAAAAATATAATTTTATAAAAAAACACAATAGTTAATTAATTTATAAATATTAATGGGTATGTATTTATTATGTTAATTATAATATAATAAAAAAATTTATACAATCATTTGAATAATTAATAAACAACGAATAAATATTAATAAACTAATAAAGCAATGTAAATTGTACTCATCAAAATTGTGCAACCCTTATAACAGCAAAGTAATTAAAGGGGACATACATATTGATAATATGTATATCTTGTACATTATGCACAAATGATAAAAGCTGTTGCCAAAGGAAATTATGTACAAGATAAATTAGTAACTCACTGCAAGTTCTGGGAATTACGCAACAATGAGGAGATTTTAAGTGAACACTGTACACTGAGTATTTTCTCTGGACACCTTCATTCATCCACATGCCTTTTGGCGTAACTTTACACACTCAGTCCTCTCCAAGAGACCAGAATATCCGGGGGAACATATTAAGAGCATATATAATAAATATGCAAGCAAAGAATTTGCATAACATTTATACTGGAGAAATGAATACATTATGCCTGTCAGAATCAACCATCGCTGCTAATGGAAAATGAATGTTGGCACATGAATCTGTTCTGTAAAGGATCATGTCAGGTAGACCAACCAGCATAAATTAAATCAACAATAACCATGTTAGTGCAAAGAGTCAAATTATGAATATAACTGAGAAGCACATCTGACTGAAATGCATACATTCACCATTTTTGGCTAGATTTTTCGTCTGAAATTCCAGGAACTCTTTATTTCTTAAAAGTCTTTATTTATTTCACATTTAGTTCTTTTTTTTATATTAAAAGTGAGTTTCTATTAAAAGCCCTAGTCTCATAAGTGGCTCTTTTTTGCTATTTAGCAGGGTTTTGTATACAGTATGCCATATGCCTTCTAGAGTTGACCATGACAGAAACTCTGGTGAAAGTTTTATAGAAGTTTCCGTCCAGTGAAGTGGCAAAATGAAATTATGCAAACAGTTTGGAGATTTTACCTTTTACACCAGATATCTCAATACCTTCGATGATATTAGCTTCTGAACAACACTGCAGTAACAGCTTTAAACAAGATTTACTATCTAGATTTACAATAGCAGTCAAAATTACAAATAAACCATTTATAAAAACAAATAAAAATGATTACACTTTTAGAAGCCCATATGAAGTTTGAGAGATACGGATATTTCAAAACTACCTTAAATATATAGTCTGTGTTCTCTCAGTCTGTTGGATGTAATAGGTTTCCCTGGCAACCAATCAACAATATATGAACGGCTTTTAAAATGCTTTTAATACCAACAAAATTTATAGTCTGTGTTCTCTCAGTCTGTTGTGTGTAATGGGTTTACAAGGGTATTTTATTAACAAGACAAACTGGAACAGCTGGAGGAATTTGCAGTGAAACAGTTCAAACAGAGGGGCAGGGCAGACAACAATACAGGCAGGAGGGATGACCACAGAGACAGTCCGAGATGACCACAGGCTCAAGCACAGAGGAGGCAGCTCAAGAGGAAGGACCAGGCAGACACACAGGAAACCCGTAGCTTTAAGTGAAACTCTAATGTCACCAGTCTAGCCGCCAGGTAGGGGCTCATGGGACCAGAGTCTTGACACGTGAGATAGGTGAACTGGTTCCAAGCAGTGGGGTTCAGTGGCCAGGGATTCTGAGAGGGTAAGACAGGACAAACACAAAAAACAAAAAGCCAAGATCCAAAACTGGAATCTCTTAAACAAGAGTAGATGAAAATCTAAATCAAATGAGAAACAAAACTAGATTAAATGCACAACAAATTTCTTTTTCTTTCCATTCTTCTTAAACTAGACAAAACTAAAGACCAAAAAGGATATAAATATCTAGAGAAGAGATCAAAAATAATGATCAAGATCAAAAGGATAAATTCTGGGCCAAGAGACAGGTAAACACCAAAAACGAACCAGCAGAGACACAAGGAAAGGAAACCCAATATATAGAGCAGCACACGAGGATCAGGTGAAAACAATCAAGCAGACAAGGGCTAAACAAGGGAGCGTGGACCAAGGGAAAAACGGAGGTGGGATGAGAGGAGCATGTGGCAGACACAAACAGAGACAGAACCATGTGCTTAGACACAAAACAAACAGTAAAACATGAACACAGACCAAGACTGTCCGGGCAGGTTTCCTGACAAAAACACTTTTCACGGGACTGTAAAAACTCTTTCCTTATTAATGTGCCAAAGGTTGCAGGTTATAAGTTTGCATTGCATGCTGTACGACTATAGGTTATAAGTTTGCATTTATAATACTATAATACTAATAAACAATAACCAAAAATATTTAAAACAACTATTGGAACTATACTGGTGCTGGAACCCAAAGGACATGAACATACAAACTTTACAAAATACGCCAAAATAATCAAGACATTCAAACATTCTAATGAGCTGGTTAGCATTTTAATGAGGAGCAGAAGTGCTGTTGTTCTAGAAAATTGGGGCGGGGGGGGGGTATCCAAACTCAGACTAGCAAAATATAATGTTAGAGCTATGATGAGAATAAAAGTAATCCTCAACTTTTAAATGAGTGTAATTTTAAAGATAAAATACTTTCTCCAGCTAAATATACAGAAACCAATACAAAACAGATGTTTTTAGCACATTCAGTTTTACTCTCAGACAACATACAAAACAGATGTTTTTAGCACAAACTTTGTGGGAGATTTCTCTTATTGAAATATTATTTAAACACTTACTAATAATCGGTGATAATAAAATTATTATAAAATATTGTTGTATCAATCATATAATCTAGATATAGAGATATCTACCTATATCTATTTATACTATATTATATATATAAGATATTATTATTATATTAATATAAAAATAATCATTATGTTCCATACGATAATATAATATAATAAATTATTATATATTATTATTATAGAATCAATATCGTATACCAAGATAGCTTATTACAACTTTTTTTATTTAAACATAGTATGTGATCTTGACTAAAAAAAAAAGCCTTGAGGAAAAAATACAATAAAAAATACATAACTAATAATAATCATAATAATAATAATAATAATAATAATACTCAATAACTGCATTTTATAATGGTGTGGGGCACCAACGATCCTGCTTGATAGAGCCAAAATGTCACTTTGTTTTAGGTACCCACAGAATTATTAAAATAAAATGTAAACAATAATATACAATGTAAACTATTTATGATTAGTAGTACTAGTAGTAATAGTAGTATTAAAATTTATAATTAGCATTACTAATAATTATTTTTATTCACTGATCTTGTATATAAAACAAAAAACTGCTGAATTTCTCTGTGGTAACAGGATTACTCCCGATAGGCATTTTAGAACAAGAGGGATAAAAAATAAACTAAATTTAATGTTAATCTAAAGGAAAAGACTACTACTAAGCTATGTTAGGTAGATCAACACCACACTAATATATTTTGGTAGATAACAAGATTTTTTAATATTATTATTATTTTTTTTTTTTTTTTTTTTTATTTTTAAAATTTTTACTACTAATTTTTTTGTTTCTTTAAAAAAAGTTTCTATTTTGGTAGACACAAAACCCAAAAAAAAAAAAAAGGAAATTGCCTGGCAAATGTTATTTAAGGCACAAGTTATTTTGTGTATTCTGGCATTGGGAAGGCTGACAGGAAGACTATGACTTATTTTTGGGTCAGGAACACATGAGATTTCTCGCTGCACTAGTCTGTGTTCACTAGTGTGTCTCAGCACACTGCAACGCGTCCATATTTAGTTTGCGCCGTAAATGAGTTCAGCATGTTTGTTTTGGTCTGTTTGTTTATTGAGTCAGTTGGCCTCTAGGGAAGAGGCAA
Source organism: Cyprinus carpio (assembly GCF_018340385.1). Classification (NCBI taxonomy): domain Eukaryota; kingdom Metazoa; phylum Chordata; class Actinopteri; order Cypriniformes; family Cyprinidae; genus Cyprinus; species Cyprinus carpio. The sequence continues at coordinate 25,343,706 of NC_056584.1, read as the reverse complement.
GATTTGATGGAAATGCAGACGGGAGACTGGTACTTAAAACTGTGTAAAATAGGGGGAGGCGTGTTTTGGGAAGAGCAGCAGTCGTTTGGCTGCTGAGGCTGAAAAGAGAGCAAATCTCTGAAAGCATTAAGGGAGCTCAGAGCTCCAATTCTGTCTGATCCGAGAGCGTCTGTGGGCAAACGCTTGCAGAGAGAGGAAATCATGACAGAATGAGGGTGTTTGAGTGTGTGTGTTGGGGTTGAAATGCATTGCCCACTATGGCACTGATCCTGACCACCAATGGGGATCCATGAGGCTTGCACTATGGCACTGATCCACAATCCCATGAGGCCGTGCACCTGGGCTCTTATGCCTGTAAAAGCATGATCGTGAACGTAGAGCTGAAAGCAGCCTCAAAGCACCCCACAGAGAGTTCATTACACACATATATGCACAACACGCATTACCACGCAATTACACTCAGCTGCTACATCAGGAGATAAACGATTTAATCTGTTTACTGTACACACAGCATGGTGGCGGTTATGATGCTTAGGACACAAGATATTCTGTCACTCTCCTATATTTTACTATTTATATTATGATACCGGCCCAGTCTCACCTTTGACTAAAAACAGATCCACATTGCAGCTTATTTTGGCCAAAAACTGAGCACAGAGACAGCAAATCATCCCCTGACTAAGAATAAACAACCACAATTTGTTCAACTGAAAATTTGTTTATAGTCCATTGCACAATAAAATAGTGGCTTGGGAAAAAATTATTTAAATATTGGTGAGGGATTCTCATGAAAACTACAGAAAAATAGCATAACATTTCTAAAAGTCCATCTAAAACTAATAAATACCATGGCTATAACTAATGCTTATCTTGATCATTATTAATAATAAACGCTCAAATAAAATTTTTTATGTTTGAAAGCAGAAGGAAAATACTAATAAATTACTAAAATAATAGGCTACATTATAGTGAATTATGAATAATAATAAATAAAAATAAAAAAGCAGTCCTCTGATCATAGTAATACATTACTATAATTTTTCCTGTAAATGTTACAGACCTCTTATATCTCATTACATTTATTATCTTGTTATTGTTCTCATAAAAAATATTATAACTTGCATTACATGGAGGATTTCAATTAATTATTTGCTCAAATTAATACCCGAGAAAAAAACATTTCATCAAATTGAATTTTTGTTTTTGTGCTGCTTTTTTCCTACTCCATTGGTTTGAGACTCAGTATCAACAAGTGTCTTTATAAAAATTAAAAATACTTGCTTTTATTTATATATTATATATTATATTTTATATTAAATTTTAATATTATACAGATTACCCATGTTAAACTATATGATTATGAGTGCTTTTGAAGTTTAATAAAGTTCTTTCCCGTTTTAAACATCTTAGATCATGCATTTGAGATTGCTTCTGGCATATCTCAATATGTGACATCTATATGCATTATTATGCATTTTTCACTACTGTAAACTGAAGTCATGTCACTGACAGAGCACACAGACACAACTATTTGATAATGAGCTTTGATGATGAAACACTGTACAGCACAGACCTGACTTCTGCTGAATGATCGCTTGGTTAGGTTGGCTGGTTGATTGACTGGAGACGGTCAATGATGCAAGAAGGATGTAACATAACTGATGTGTCTCTACAGTTGGCCTGTCAGTAATGCTTCCACTTATAGACTTGAAAAGCAAGATAAAAGACATCAAACTGATCTAATGAAGAACAGGTTTCAAAACTAACTTTTTGTCACATCTGCCAAATTTGAGCAAAATGAGAAAATGATTGTCCATATATATAGAACGAGTCTTCGAACCTGTGTGTATGCCTACTGTGAAATTACCAAGCTTCCCAAAAAAACCTCGACAAGACTCACGCCTGTTTCACACATACTCTGTCTGCAGTGCGTATGCAGTCCGTGTGCGTTACGTATGTGGTGCAGAAGCAGCACGGACTCATTGTGCTTTCACACAGGACGGCGTTTGCAGTCCGCTACTGATCCGCGGACTGTTTAGTCCACAAAACACAACATTTGTTCATCATTCTATATTTCAAACCATGTAGTAAAAAAAAAAAAAAGTGACTCTTATCACAGAACAGTAACAGTCTTTCATAATCATAGACATAAGTTTAAACTTAATAAATATAAACAACATATTATTCATGCATTTGACTTCTAGGTTTGTATAAGCTGCTCAAGCAAGCGGCAAAAAATTTAAACACAACAATTAGGCAACTTTTCTTGTTGGGATATCGCAAATATTTAAAATTAAAGCACCACTGACAGAAACAGTCGACTCTCGTGCCTTTTGCATTTAAATCTGTATTACAAGCAATCGCACGGTTCTTAATGAACTTTGTTTTTCTGCTTCCATAAAAGGGCATAGGCCTATATCATGCTGCCTCGTTTATCTAAAGGTGCTCTTTTTCTTGTTTTAAAACTAGCCAAAAAACCCATGGGGTTGCATCGTGAAAAACAGTAGGCTTTAATTAGTATTCATTTATTGTGAAATTACTGCATTTCCGTGTCAATCCATGTTCCCTTATAATTTTTACCGCGAACAATGCGCCGTCATTTTAATTCAGCGCATGCAGCACAGCAAAAATAGACTCGGTACATAAACGATCGCTGCACTGCTGCAGACGCACCGCTCCTGGAAAAAAAAAATGCAACGCATACGCACTGCAGACCGAGTATGTGTGAAACAGGCGTAAGGTTGTTTACAACTTGTGCAATGCGGAAATTAGTTTACTGTAGGAGTCCTTCCAGTCTCAAGTAACACCTAAACGCAAAGCATACCTTAGCTAATGCGGAAGATGCCGGGCCCAAGCAATGTAGCGCAGGGGAAGAGTCGTCGTTCAAACTACTATGTTTGAGTGCAGCACAGGCTCTAGTTCAGTATAACAAGTATATTATTGAACATAATTTGAATGCCTTTCGGCAGAATTCAATGAGCCATTTTAATCCTAGATTAATCTAGATTAATTCCAAGATTACAGGGAGATTAATCTAGATTAAAAAAATGAATCTATGCCACCACTATCTATAAATAGATATATATATATTATATATATATATAGATTAGATATATATATATTTATATATATATATATAATATTATATATAACCAGCCATTAATCCTTATGACAGTGGGATTAATTAGTCAGAATATCATTCATAATTCATCTGAAATTAAGCAGTATAATGCAGTTGTATATAAAGTTAGTCCAACTGGCAAGTAAAATCTTACATTTGTTTGGCACTTGGAGAGTGTTAATTTGGATTCTGCACATTCACTGCTCCATTGAATCTCCGTTATTTCTCACTGTTTAGCAATGGGATTTTTGTTAGTTTCTCCTGTGAAAGACTCTTACACATCACAAAATCTCAGAGTTATATAAAAGGTGTCTAAAGTGTTTCTAAACAACGGATGTCAAAATTTTAATAATGAACTCAAGCATTTCTCAAAGTCTTCCATGGTTCTCAAGGATTGCCAGTAAACAGGCACTGTTATGACTTCCTGACACAATGATCTCAAATGTGGAACATGTATCAATGTCTCCTCACTATTGCATGTGTTTTGAAAACATTATCCATATAAAGTCATTTACAGAAAAAGCAACACGTCCACTGTAGATGGGTGTCAGCCATTAAATGACTGAATGACAGTGGATGGGGCTACATTTGATGCAAGGGTCTTTCTGCCTTTGAGACAGTTTGTTTTTGTGTGATGACTTGTTTAACTGTTATTATGTGTATGGTTTCATCAATGTCTGGTGGCAGTCATATGTGTGTGTTTTTAAATGTGTGAATTTCCGCAGATAAGATTTTTTTTTGTGTTTTTGAAAATCCCACTTTTTTCGGCACTCGTTTTTAAGCTACGACACTTGCAAGATGCCTTAATGATACAAAGACCTCTTATATGTCAAAAGATTAAGAAAAATTAGATTTCTCATATCATTACCCCTTTAAAGTTGAGATATAATGACTATGAAGTCAAAACTGGCTACACTTTTAAAATTAAAAGTTCCAAAATAATCGTTTTGGGTTCCACAAAGATCCTTTATGTATTTAGTTATTAAGTTATTAAATTTTTTTTTTTTTTGTTGGTGTGTTTTAATTTTCTTAATGATGTTTTTGGATGTTTTTAAGATATTTTTTGTTTTTTTGTGAGTTTCCATTGATTTTAAAGTTTCTTGATTGTAAAGTTTTTAAGAGTGTATTCTAATTTTTTATGGAATAATGCAGTGTTTATTATGAATGATTTATCCATTGCACATCATTATTTTGAGGAAATTCATGTGTTTCCACAATCCTGTAATCATAATCAAACTTCTCCTTTGAGAAGTCATTTCATTCAGATACACGCCACAATAGAGAAGAAAAGACTATCGTAATTTCATGTGTTTCCACACTTTACATGAAGCATAATTAAGAACTCCATGTAAGTCTTCTGAGACGTGAGGAGTGAATCTAAGGTGCAAAAAAAAAATATTTCTGGTAACTCTTAGGAAAGTTACTGGCAATCCCCCCCCCACCCCCGGTGTTAATTTTGAATTAGTCCTAGATCCATAGTCTTGACTAATTGCCATTGGTTTTTAGTCATATTTTAGTCATCTGAATTGTTTTAGTTTTTTTTTTATTTATCAGAGCTAAATCTTACGTAGATTTAAAGCTAATGGGTTTAATTAGAATAATGCATTTATTAAGCATTTCTCTAAAAATGAAATGATAATAATACAAGAATTAATTATATAGGTTTGATATTAAGATTTTATCATGCAATAGACACAGAGCTTAACTCCTCTGATACTCAGCATGCATACTTTATATTAAAATTAAATCAAAACCACTTCTCATAAAAGAAACAGAACATATTCCTCCTTTCAAGAAATACACATTCTTCATTCTTTCAAGCAGTTTTATTTATTTATTTTTTTTTTTTTATATTTATATTTAGTTATAGTTATTATTGAGAGTTATTAAAGCGATTTCAGTCAAGAGCTGTGTGTTTTTTTTTTTCTTTTGATTAACATTAATGACACAAAACAGCAACTAAATTAGGCTGCTGTCCCTTTAAAACCGAATGCATGGATGCCCAGTATATTGATAAGCATCTGATATTCCCAAAACGTTTACGTTCACTTAAGACATAACCGAGTGGGTTTCTGTGAATACTTGTCAAAATGGACAATTCGACATAGGGCTGCACGATTATGACAAAACTCATAATTGTTGATTATTCCCTTGAAATTGTAAAAATTGCGATTATTGAATTACGATTATCACATTTACATTGACGTTGTTTAAACCATGGTCTGATGCACTGCATGCCGTATTTTTTATAATGAAAATAACAAGCTAAAAAAAAAACATATCTCAACTGAAAAAACCGTTAGTGCGTTTGCTATAGTGATTAATAGTATTAAGCCTCAAATGTAAACTATACATTGGACTGGTTGACGAAAATGTCAATAGATTTTTTTTTGTGTTTTTGTAAGTTTTTATTTGTTTTTTTTTCTTGTTTTATCTTTGTTTTAGTAATTGTTGTTGACGGAAAATTACACTATATTTTTAATAACTGATTGCATGCCAAAAAAAAATAAAACACGTTATGATTTAAGAGTCAAAGTTAAATTCGATTCTCAAAAAGTCCTGTTTCACTTTTTTTTTTTTTTTTTTTTGTTGTTGGTCTAGGGAATATCAGTCAGAAAGCAGATTTATTGTGCAGATGGGCATCATCAAGTGTTCTCTTGCTATCTTGGGAAGGACTTGATTGATTTAAATTGAAGATCGGGGCACTTGTGCTTTTGCACGGAAGGCTTATATTTTATGACGAGTCACAGTGGGTTTGTTGGGATGCACCTGTGAGAGGGTGAAATAAGCTAGTCTTAACGATCTGAAAAAAACCTTGCATGCAAATTTAGCCGATGGGATCAGTAAGGCAGTAAAAAGCAAGTATCCCCATGATACTTACAAGCTCCCATTACGCATAGATCCCAGTTTCCACCACCTGTCAAAACCGAACTGCCGACCCATACACAAAAATGTGAAGCACAAGGAGACAACTATCACTGTCAGCTTTAGGGAAATCCTCACAGGCTATAAGATTCTTAGCTCATTACTTGATGTGTTGATTTGTTGGATAATAATGGCACCATATGATAGTTGCTGTGGGACAGCATTGCTTTTAAAGCACCATAGTCTTATCCCCCCCCACCCCCCGGTGCAAAGAGGTTTCATTAAAAATTTTAATGAAAATTTTCATTTTAATGAAACTCTTTGCACCTGAATAAGGACTCTGAGGCTGTTTATAAAACCATGCCTGTCCCACAGCAATTAATATCATTATATAGTGGGAGTGGGAGGCCCACTGTGCTCTAAGATGGTGCCGTGTTAGGCGACAGGCCCAGGTAGAGCAGAGGGATTCAGGATCCAGCTGGCATCAGTCAATAATTCATATCTGCCAAAGCGCTTTGTGACCTGGTACAGCCGGTGTGCATGACAATAGATGTGATCCGATCCGTGACATCCATTAGATGGAAATACGAAGACGTATTGGTGTCACGTGTAGAATGGAAACCGCTGTGTTCGCCTTCACTAGTGGCTACCCACTGCTCATTACACACTCATCAAGGGATATCCATAGGCAGTTAACTTCACTGGACCAAATTTGTTCCATTGAGAAAGCTCTAGATCCATCCACGCTATACAGGAGATCTCGCTTGACAACTGTGGTGGTTGAGGAGATTCCCCTTTTTCTATGTTAAAGTGCTTTATAATGTTAGATAATCTTATTATTAATGAGTGGTTTATAGTTTATTGTGATTATTATTTATAACATTTTGCATCACACACGATTAGGGTGTTTAATTTCTGATAATGTCTTTGGCAATGTAAATACTGTAATATAAAAAAGTATATCCACACCAAACATGCACTACGTTATTCTATGTTTATTATATTCTATATTAATGGTTTTTTTTATTTACTCTATGTATTAAATGCCTTGCCTAACATCTCTCGGAGTTAGCGAGGAGCTTTATTTTTTTTCGGGTCTATTACTATACGGAAGTGATGCTTAAAGTGTCAAAGGGACGGATTTTTTTCCCCAAATATTACTGTATTCGTTTCAATCTGTCCTTTTTAACTTTCTACTTATCACAGAACCACTGAAATCTATCACAGTTTCCACAGGAGGAAATTTTGAAAGCTGTTCTCAGGCTTCCCTATTAAATTTGTTTCGTGCCGTTACTCATGTAGATTTCAGAGGTCTGTGCCGGAACTAGGAGTACTATGAAATTCAGCTTTGCGAAAACCGTGAAATGGGGGTGTGGGTGACATTATGTCGTATTGATGAATGTCTCTTTTCAGTGGTACAATTCCCACATACTGGCTTTTGTGATTTTTTTTTTAATCTACGCCTGCTGACTAAGAAAATTCTGAAGGTGTGTACTAATATAGAGGACACTTTGTTCTAAATTACTACTAAAAAGTGTTGACATTATTTTACACGACTCCTGATGGAGGCATAGGACAAAGGCGGGGAGATAGATTTCATATGTTGTCCAAATTTTTTCTATTATATTTGCAATTTGTACACACTCCCTGCAATTCTGAAATCTCACTTAAGCTGGCCGAATATCCTGTGAAGTCCACATTCGCATGGCCCTGACAGCGATTGTGAACTTCCCAGAGTGTCTCACAGAAGGTGCGTGAGTCAGATGGAGGGTGAGGACAGTCTCTGAAGAGGTAGCAGTTGGTGACGGCTGTTGTGCAATCTCTGTGTGGCAGAACACTGTTATGAAAAAGCGCTCTGACACTTTTAAAGCCATTATGTAACTGGCCGTCTGTGTGATTGAGGGGGGCGAAACTGTTCCCAGCCATTAAAATGCCCAGAGATGAGTAGAACAAATTGGACAGGGTGATTCGGAAAGTCTGTGACACCTTCTCGGCCAAAGCAGTGTGTAGAAGGCCAGTCCAAAACTCTCCTCTCCGTGAAGAAACATAACCGCACTATAGAGTTACTGCACAAAAGAAGGAGGAATGAGAGGAGTAAAATATGAATGAAACGAATGAATAAATCCACCAAAGCTACAATCTCAGCTTCTTCTCCAGAGAGCGTGACAAAGCCATCACATCATTCATGTCCTGTTGCAGCCTGTCTGAGCATCACAGCACTTCCATATTTAATGTTGCTTCCTCTCATCTGTGAATATTGCGTGCTTCCTTACACCCTAGAAGCTCTCGCTCCTCTCTGCTGCATATCATAGTGCGTTCCTGCTCTCTCTCTTCTCCTCCCTCACGCTCTAGCAGTCAGCCCCCGGCTCATAGTTACTTCTTTCGAGTCTGTACCCCCCCTCATCTAACACACTAATACAGCCCTACGAGGGAGATTAGGTCAAGGAAGCCTAGTGCCCAGATCTATGCAAAACAATGACATGCTTCTCACATTCATAAATGTTTTTTAATCAATAAGTCATCAATATCTTCTGGTTCATAGATGTCCAGTGATGGCTGCTAAGTGGGAACCACAGAAACAAAGTGCACACAAAAAGTATTCTCGTAGCTTCATAAGATTATGGTTGAACCACTGATGACATATGGACTATTTTAACGATGTCCTTACTACCTTTGCGGTCTATGCAGTGTCAGAAAGCTCTCGGATTTCATCAAAAATAACTAAATTTGTATTCTTACGGGGTCTTACTGGTTTGGAATTAATGACAGAATTTTAATTTTGGGGTGAACTATTCCTTTAAATGTGCAATAAGTGATTTCTGAGAATGCTGTTGATATTTTGAAATAACCAAAAAAACACCACCCCTACCCAAAAGGATCAACAGGGTCACACCCCAGCTTGACAGTCCCGACCCCTAGCATTCAAACAACAAACAAACTGCCTTTCGTTTGGTTCCGTTTTGGTGCTCCTATTTGGGGGTGTTGAAATCACATTTACACTCATGGTCACCCTGCAGTAAAATTCAATCCCAAAACAAGAACTGCTTCCTAGAGGTTCTTATGAAAGATGACTCATTCATATTTTCATAGCAATCTTAAAACACTTGCGTTTCGTAAATATTTCAGCATTTTGGAACAAACTTTTGGGAAGGGGATGCATAAGTGGATGCTTGTCTGCTATATTTTTAACTGCTGTGTCTTGGCTCTAAATGAGAGGCAGGATTAGCCCATTAGCAGGCACACTTTAAAATCACTTTGGCTGACCTGTGTAATCTAAAACAAGACACATTGCTTATATGCATTGTTTGGTGACATGTCTTTGTTACTATTGATAATGACACAGAGCTGGTGGTTGTCCCATTATGTCAAGCAATTTTCAAGGCCACTTTTAAATTAGAGTCAAAGTAATTTCTGGCTGCTTCCTGAAAAGAATACAAACACATTAATGACAGCAACAAAACACCCACCACAGCAACAAATACACCACAATACTTTCAGGTCTACATACACACACCAACAGAGCAATTGCACATAAGATGAAATGCTAAAGGAGTGCTTTGCTTTAAAAGCAAAGCTAAAGATAGCATGGCAATGAATGGATGCACAGATGAAAGAATAGATGGATAAACCGGGGCAGAGAAATGAGCAAGGTGGATGGAACTTTATTTCATCACAATGGTTGTGAAAGCTGAAGGGCTCTTTACCCTCCTCCAGCTCCTTTTGCCCTGCTGTTCCATTTTCCACTCGCTCTCATGAATATTTAATTTCTTTTGTGAAAAAAAAAAAATCATTTAAAAAAATGGCTCAACATATTAACAGAAAAGTATCTTGCTCTCTAATTTCAGAGAACTTAAAGAGAATGAACTTGGAAGATAAGCTGACTTAAGGATGAGTTTACTAAACATTTGTGCAACTTTTGCATGAATCTAGAAATCTAGTTTAACCAGGCACTAAAAGCACTTTGAAAATTGATCAAAAGTTAAAGTAATGGCATTGATAATGTTACAAAAGATTTATATTTCAAATGAATGATGTTCTTTCTATTTATTTAAAGAATCTTAAAAAAATGATTGTGGTTTCCACAAAATATTAAACAGGGTAATTGTTTGTTCAACATTCAGCATGTTTCTTGTTCATTAAATCAGCATTTGAATGATTTCTGAATGATCATGAAACACTGAAGACTGGAGTAATGGCTGCTGAAAATTCAGCTTTGCATCACAGGAATTATATTTTAAATTATATTAAATTATAGCCAATTCTCAAATAACTGCTATGATGGCTTTATTTGTTCTACCCGCTTAAATAGAAGTACTTGCGCTGTCCAATCTATTAAGACTGTGTCTGTTTCCCCGAATAGTGAGGGTCAAAATATAAATTTAATGTAGGATCTAGAAAAAAATCTTATCGTGATTAACACCTGAAAAACGTAAAATAAATGAACAAAAACAATTTTTAAAGTTTGGGCTCATAAACATTAGATCACTCACACCCAAAGCAGCTTATTGTAAATGAAATGATCACAGATAATAGTTTTGATGTACTCTGCTTGACTGAAACCTGGCTAAAACCAACCAAATGATTATATTGGTCTAAATGAGTCTACTCCATCAAACTACTGTTATAAACATGAGCCCCGTCAGACTGGTCGTGGGGGAGGTGTTGCAACAATATATAGGTGATATTCTTAGTGTTACCCAGAAAAACAGGATACAGGTTTAAACTCATTTGAAATACTTCTGCTTAATGTTACACTGTCAGATAGGCAAAAGAAATCTATCGTATCTCTTTCTCTGGCTACTGTGTATAGACCACCAGGGCCATATACACGAATTCCTAAAAGAATTTGGAGATTTCCTCTCAGACCTGTTGGGTTACCGCTGATAAAGCGCTAATTTTCGGAGATTTTAACATTCATATTGATACTACAAATGATGCATTAGGACTTGCGTTTACTAACTTATTAAAACTGTTTTGGAGTAAAGCAAAATGTCACAGGGCCCACTCATCGTGTTTAAAATCATACGCTAGACTTTACATTATATCGCATGGAATCGATATTACTGACATAGATATCGTACCTCAAAGTGATGATGTTACTGACCATTTCCTTGTATCGTGCATTCTGCGTATTAATAATAATAACTATATAGCTTTGCGTTATCGTCCGGGCAGAACTATTGTTCCAGCCACCAAAGACAGATTCGCAAATAAACTGCCTGATTTATCTCAACTGCTCTGTGTACCCATAAATACACATGAACTAGACAAAATGACTGGCAATATGGGCACTATCTTCTCTAATACATTGGAGCTGTTGCCCCCATCAAATTGAAAAAGGTTAGAGAAAAACGTACTGTGCCATGGTACAACAGTAATACCCACGCTCTCAAGAAAGAAACTCGTAGTCTGGAGCGCAAATGGAGAAAAACGAACTTGGAAGTTTTTAGAATTGCGTGAAAAAAAACAGTATATGTCCAGCTCTTTATAGACAGGCTCTAAAAACTGCCAGGGCCGAGCATATACACAAACTCATAGAAAACAACCAAAACAACCCAAGGTTTTTTATTTAGCATAGTGGCGAGATTAACAAAATAACCAGACGCCACCCGATCTAAATATTCCCTCACAGTTAAATAGTAATGACTTTATTGAATTTCTTCACTGATAAAATAGATACATCAGAAATACAATAACAAATGTAGATTCTACAGCGTCTAATACTTTAGGTTTTATCTATCGCACCCAAAGATAAACTGCAAGTGCTTTAAACAACTATAGGACAGGAAAGAGCTAAAATAAACTTATTCACTGCTCTAAACCAACAACATGTTTATTAGATCCTGTACCCACTAAATTACTGAAAGAGTTGTTACCTGTAGCAGAAAAACCGCTTCTCAATATTATTAACTCGTCCGTTATCTTTAGGTCACGTCCCAAACCCATTCAAGGCTGGCGGTTATTAAGCCTCTTATTAGAAACCACAGCTAGATCCTAGTGAACTGGCAAATTACAGACCCATTTCAAATCTTCCATTTATGTCTAAAATTTTTAGAGAAAAAGTTGTGTCTGCTCAAATTGTGCTCCTACCTGCAAAAAAATTTATCTCTATGAAGAATTTCAGTCGGGTTTCAGGCCCCATCATAGTGCAAAAAAATTTATCTCTATGAAGATTTTCAGTCGGGTTTCAGGCCCCATCATAGCTGCGTTCGACACCATAGATCACGACATGCTCATAGAGCGTTTTGACACCATAGATCACGACATACTCATAGATAGATTACAAAACTATACAGGTATCCAAGGGCAGGCTTTAAGATGGTTTAGATCCTACCTGTCCGATCGCTACCACTTTGGTTTATCTAAATGGGGAGTCATCTCATTTTATCACCGGTAAAATATGGAGTGCCACAAGGATCTGTCCCTAGGTCCTCTGCTATTTTCAATATACATGTTTGCCCCTTGGTAATATCATGAGAAAATACGGGATTAGGTTTTCCACTGTTATGCTGATGATACTCAACTATATATCTCAACAAGACCAGGTGAAACTTCTAAATTATCTAAGCTAACAGAGTGTGTTAAAAATGTAAAAGATTGGATGAACAATAATTTTCTCCTATTAAATTCAGATAAGACAGAGATATTACTTATTGGACCAGAAAACATTACACAGAATCTCGTAGATTACAATTTGCAACTAGACGGATGTACTGTTACTTCCTCTACTGTAAAATATCTGGGTGTTATATTAGACAGTAACTTGTCTTTTGAAAATCATATTTCCCATGTTACACAAACAGCATTCTTCCATCTTAGAAACATTGCAAAGCTACGAAACATGTTACCTGTTCCTGATGCAGAAAAGCTAGTTCATGCATTCATGACCTCTAGACTGGACTATTGTAATGCACTGCTAGGTGGTTGTCCTGCATCCTCAATAAAACAAGCTACAGGTAGTCCAAAATGCAGCGGCTAGAGTCCTTACCAGGTCAAGAAAATATGATCATATTACCCCAATACTACAGTCTCTGCACTGGCTACCTATTAAGTTCCGTATCAGTTACAAAATATTATTACTTACTTATAAGGCCCTTAATGGCTTGCTCCTGCGTACCTAACTAGTCTTCTACCACGCTACAACCCATCACGATCCCTAAGGTCACAAAACGCTGGACTTTTGATAGTACCTAGGATAGCAAAGTCCACTAAAGGAGGTAGAGCTTTTTTTCGCATTTGGCTCCCAAACTCTGGAATAGCCTTCCTGATAATGTTCGGGGCTCAGACACACTCTCTCTGTTTAAATCTAGATTAAAAACACACCTCTTTGGCCAAGCATTCAAATAATGCATCTCATAATTTTGGACTGCAGTTATATCTGATCAAATGTGCATTATTATTCTTTAGCTTGGGTTAAACGAATTAATTTACTTGGCTGGAACAGCAGCTACGCTAATTATGTCTCTATTTGTTTCTCTGCTTTGCCACGGGATTTACATCCTGTGGTAACTAGGATTTACACAAGCACCTGTTTGGATCCAGAACACCTGAGAAGAGATGATGCCAGCCCCTCAGAAACCTCAGTTGATGCTAACCCTGAAACAACATACAGAACTACCACATTTTGCTATAAGTTTGATTTGCATAAGTTTGCTGTTAATAGCTGTTAATCGTTATCGTTGTTTGTTTTACGTCTTTTTATTGATTTTTCTGAACGTTTCTGCTATATGCACATGAACTGACCATCACCACTGATAAGCTACTACTAAATATTGTAGAAACTTAATTTTCTGTAAAGTTGCTTTGTAATGATTTGTATCGTAAAAAGCGCTATACAAATAAATAAATAAATAAAATAAACTTATATTAAAATAGAAAATTATTTTAAATTATAATAATATTTCACATTACTACTATTTTTGCATCCTTGGTGAGACATCTATTAATTTTTTTTTTTTTTTTTTTTAATCTTACCAACACCTTTTGAATGATATTCTATAAATAGTTGTTCTTAGTAAATTCCTCCCTTAGTCTTTCAGGTTGAGGTAGATATGTAGGCTAAACGAGGGGTCAAAAATAATGTCGACTCTCCAGTGTCTTTCCAGAACACTGTTACTAGGTTTGACATTGGGTCATGACCACTGACAAGAGGGGAGTTCAGGCAGGCTGCTGATATTCTGAGGTAAAGACAGGTAATTTAACTATGATGGTATTATACTAGTAATCTTGTTGACATGGGTACCAATATTAGACACATGATGATAGAAACCTTCAACAGAGGCTTATTGCTTTTAGAAGAGTGTTAGAAGTCTGATTTCACTGTACAGAAGAACTGCTGTAGCCTCCTCACAGGACTTTGAACAATTGTAAGTGGAACATTATTGGTCCTGACAGCCAGATGCCTCTGAACGCAAACCTTCAGTAGTCTGGATAATTACCATTTCATAATGTTTTCAAAAATCTGAATACAGCAGATGTGCTGCTTTACAAAAGAGATCAAGCATCTAACACCCTGTGTAACAGAACTTTCTCCTTGTGTTCTTCCGCAATTTCTCTCTTCCTTTAATTTAGAAGGGCCCAGAGACCGATCCATAAAACATCCAAAGCCTCTCCTATTGCTAAACCAGATGGTATATTTAATAAATGAAAACGTCTGACTCTGAAGCTACAACACTGGGGAAAAAAAAACAAAAAAACAACAACAACTTTCTCAGAACAGCAGTGAAACTCTTGTTTACCTTGAAACTTTCTCTACCTAGTACCTAGATGGATATTTTACTGCAATTCCTAGTGTTAAACCTATGTTGTAAAATGTAGTACCCTGATACAAAATACCAGCTGAAAACGTTGCACTCTTTATTGGATTTATGCATATTTTTTGTCCTGTTGCTTTGTAATGTTTTTCTTCTTTGATCCAACAAAAAGGTGAAAAGTGAAATCCCTGTTGGGACTGATTCATTTTAATGGGGGTTTAATGGTTAAAGCTCTGCAAAGGTCTGAGGTTCAAACCACACACACACACACACACACACAAAAAAAAAAAAAAAAAAAAAAAAAAAACAGCCAATGTGTTTTCTAAATATTTTCTCCAATTAACAAAAAAAGGTCTGAGGTTTAAACCACAAGACAAGACCAAAAAAAGCCTAATAATATTTTCTCCAATTGACAAAAGGTCTTGAGGTTCAAAACAACAAAACGTCTGAGATTCAAACCACAAAAGAAAAAAAAAAGAAAACAAAACAAAACTAATAAGCTTTCTAAATGTTTTCTCCAACTGACAAAATACTGTCTATAATGAATTACTACAATAATGAATCATCATATTTATGCACTTAGCAAAGTGACTCTATAAAATATAATTATAATTAAATATATAAATATGTCAGAGCTCGCAAAATCGCTAGCCCGACGTCCCGGGGCTATTGTGTTTTTCAGTCAGCTAAGTTACCAAAATGCATCACCGCTATATACAGATCTTAATAATTAAATGTCTTAATAATTAAGGTCCTTAATAATTCCTTAAGTGAGTAGTATCAAACTACCATATAGCCATAAAACATTTTAAATACATTAAATGGTGTAAGAAATGTCTTAATAATAATTTCAAGAGGTCTACAGTTTGAGACGGAAAGACAAGAGTTGCGATATGGTTGGATTAAACTTAAAAAGGCAATGATGTCATTGAATAAATATGATCGCTGAGGAACCGACTCAGCGATCATATTTATTCATATTTATTTATTTGAACTTTGTAACTTTGCAGATCTTTTTTATGCTCAAACAGCAACATTACAGACTAACTAAAGCTGAAAAAGTGAAAAAGCATAATAGGACCCCTTTAAATTTTAATGCCCTGATGCCAAATTCAACACACTTAAAAAAAAAAAGAACAATAATTGAATTTATTTAAAAGACAATAAAATGAATACAAATGCAACAACAACAACAACAACAACAAAAAACAACAACAATAATCTTTTTTGAAAATGTGATGGCCTCAGCCGACCTTATAACCATATTTTGACTCATTGTCCCATAGCCTGTGTAGGACTTTCCTGTTGGAGGTTGTTCGCTGTGAGGGAATTGTCAAATCTAAAGAATTAGTTTCCTGACAGAAAGAGACAGAAACGTTTGGGCTGCGAAAGTGTCGTGCTGATTGCTTTAAACCCGGAGAGCCAAGTCAAATAAACGCTGCAGAATCACTTTGTCAAATCGGATGTGAAAGGTTAAGTTAAGCGGACCGCAGGACTAAACGAACCTCTCTGTCTGCATTATTTTCAGTGCTTCAATGAATGGTGAGGCTGAAACTAATGCAGTGGACTGCTTTCAAATCACAGCTATAATCAAATCAGCACCACTGACTTCAGAGTTACACAAAGCTACTGAATGAGTCATTTCTATCATGACCCGACTAGATTAGCACAACAAGAGAGCAAGGAAGCTGCAGACACAAAGAAGTCATTTGTCATGATTGGTACATAATATACGTAGGCTGTTAAACCAGGTAATGAGGCAATATTTCAGCAGTTACAAAGTATGAACCTCACTGAGAATGCAATGCAGCTCATTTATCACAGAAAGAGGCAATATTATATTTTAATAACGGACATGAACACCTTTGTCCAATTAATCAGAATGTGCCCTAACAGCTAAATATTCAGTTTAGTTCATCAATAAAAAATTTATCCAAACATGTGAACAACCTGAATCCTTGATGAGCTAAAAACTCCAGCGGATTCAATACTCCACAGGTTTAATCACAAGGCTCAGGAAATATATCCATGCACAGAAAGCTCTTCAAGTTACCATAGAATTTGAATCGCCCTTTTTTTTTTCAGAAAGTTTGATAAATCCAACACATATTGCTATATTTATTATAATTATTAATAAATATTTTGGATATTTTGATCATTTTTTTCAGCTACCATAATAGTGTAGCTGGGGAGACCAGGGGTAATTTTTAATTAAATTAAAATGTTCTCAGTAAAGGTATTTTAAATTTAAAGTTATGTTTGTATCACTTTGTGAGACATTTTGAACAAAGAAAATGAGATTAATAATATAATATAATATTTTCTGTTCACAATCATTTTACCTTTTTTTTTTTTCATTTGCATTTAATTTGACAAAGGCTTAAAGGGTTAGTTCACCCAAAAATTGAAAATTAATCCATAAATTACTCACCCTCAAGCTACATTAAAGTGAGTATTACATTTTTAATATAGATTTTTTTATTCTTACAAAAACGCATCGATTCGCTACAGGAGGACTTTGTTTACCTTTGTTTTATTTAACTTCTTTTGGACTGATGCATGCAACACCCGCTGAGTGGCATTAAACAGCTTGAAAGATCAAAGACAATTTTTAATATAACTCCGACTGGATTCGTCTGAAAGAAGAAAGTCATATACACCTAGGATGACTAATTTTTGGGTGAACTAACCCTTTAATGGTCTTAATTAATGTTATTTATTTATTTATTTTATTCAAGCTACAAATCAGAGCACTATGGATCTCATGATCACGGGGACAACCAAAATATTTATTTATATGTTTCATAATGGCTGCTATGTTCTTGCATATTTCTTATACCAAAAGATGGAAGTTACAATAGTAATATTGTGTGAGTGAGTAAAATAATGAAAATGGAGGGAAGGAAGGAAGGATGGAAGGAAGGAACAACACCACTGTACCCAGTCTACTCTACTCTCAGCTCCATTCAACATGTGTCAATCCATTATGTAAAAAAAATCACCCCAAATTATACAAATTCTGAACCTGTCCATGAGTAAAACGTCAGTCGTTTTTTCTCATCTAGGCTTCTCTTTTGCACAGAATGTTGCCTAAATATTCTTAAACATTCTTCTCAGGCACAGTGGGTCGCACATAACTGTCCATATCTTGACTCCTTGCGACACTACAGGGCAGAGATTAGTTCACTGCTAACTGTAATTTACTAGAAGTGTTAAATACCATAGCAGAAGCATGTGCTGTATCTCTCTTTTATTTTCAGTAAATAATGTGAGTCAAAAGCCACAAGTAAAGAAAAGACAGAAAAAATGAGTCCATGAGGAAAAAACAGGTTACTCCTCAAAGCTTAGTAGGTTACAACAGCCAAAACAAAATCGCAAATGGGATATCTTACTAAAAACTAAAATATTATATTTTGACAACAAATAGTTTTATCACTGCTAAAACATAACATTATGGAGGGGAAGGCGTTTGGATATAAAATGCAGAATTGCATAATATAGCTTATGAACAAAATTAACAGTTATTAGTGTATGAATGAACTCACTGAAAACACAGACAACTCCTGACACGGTTATCCAGGAATCATTATAAATTAATGATTTTCAGCTGCTTTGTCACTAGCTGTCAGTATGAACACATATGAGCAAATATCAGTATAAGTAGCCTATTAAGTATTAGAAAATCAGTTAAAATAGATGAATAATAAGAAATTAGGTTTGCTTTCATTCACTGATGCTTAACCAATACTTGTATAATCCTCTATTGTCAATTTCAAACACTATGAAGAGCCTGTTTAAAAATAAATTGTAAAGAATTGATCAAATGAGATGCAACATGCTCTTCCTGTGAGGACACGTATCTGTCTATGATATGAGAATCACGGAAACACAGAGACTCATCTGTCTGATGAGATCTAAGCTGGCAACACCATCATATACAGCAACATCATGAATTTTAATGAAATATTCTCCTGTGGGGAAAAAAAAAAAAAACCTTCAGATGTCTGAAGGAAAGTCTGAAAGAAAGATCTCAGCAAGAAAATCTAGAGGGTAATTCAATTTTGAGGTGTCACTGCCTTCTTCGAAATCATTGGATATTTTTAACTCAATTTTTTTCAATTTTTTCATCTATTCAAATTTACATTTTCTGAATTTGTTTCTACTACGTTTGCAGAGAATAAAATAAAATATTTTTTTATAAAATGAAATAGGTTAGCCTAAATTATTATTTATTTATACATACACATATACATACATGCACACTTACAGTTGGTATAGAAAAAGAATCCCCCCCACCCCTTAAAATAATCACATTTTGATGTTTTGCAGCCTGAAATGAAGACAGATACAGTTTTTGTTTTTATCCAGCTGTATTTACTCAGTGCAATTTATTACATCCAAAGTGAAAGATACTGTATAACACAGACATGTCAGAAAAAAAATTTTCTAAAATATATAAATAAAATAAAAACAGAATTGGGAAAAAGGATCACCCCCTCCGAAAAATGACATGTAAACTCAGTCAGGTGTAGCTAATCACCTTCTCAATGGCACACAAAGCCATTTGACTTTCAGTTGTGGTCATTTTGGTCAGCTCAGCGTGAAAAGAGCTTTCCTGAAGCATTTCAGTCCTTGGTAGTGCAACTGAAGCAAACAATCAACTATGGGTGGCAAGGCACTGTCATAAAGTTGTGGACAGGCACAAGTTAGGAGATGGATACAAAAAAAAGATTTCAAAGGCTTTATCAATGCCTAGAAGCACAGTGAAGTCTATTATTAAGAAGTGGGAGGTATTTGGTACAAGACATACCCTCCCTGGATCAGGACATCACTCCAAACTGGATGAAAGAGCCGGAAGAAACTGATCAGAGAGGCAACCAAGAGGCCTACAGCAACTCTGAAGCAGTTGCAGGAGTTTATGACAAAGAGTGGTAATTGTGTGCATGTGACAACAATATCACAAATTCTCCACAAATGTGGCTTGTAAGGGAGGATTGGAAGAAAAAAGCCACACATCAAAAATTGTATTTATTTTTATTTTTTTAATAGTAGGAAGTCATGCTGTAACTCTACGGCAGTTAATACAAAATGCTTGAGGCAAAACATTCTTTAACATTCTTTCTTGTTTTTGTTGTAGTTTTTTATTGGTTTTCAGATACAAAAGTATCTTTGTGACATACATCATCTAAAGATACTGGCTACTCAGGTCAGGGAATTGAGGTCAGTAACAGCTGAGCTACTAATTCGAACATTTTGAAATGTGCCTCAAATTGCAGCATGACACAATTCCTCAAAAGTAATGAATAAATCATAAACAGCAATGACATGGTGGGAGGACTCTCCTGCTTCTCAGAAACCCCAGAGAATCAATTAATCCTGATTACCAGCACAACCATTTCCAGCATCGCTCTCCAAGAGGAGTACATGAGCCAAAGCATCAACTAGTCCAGTATGCAATATTTATCAATTAAATTTTTAAATTTTCAAATGAAACTGTGTGAGTGGTGATTGCCTGTGTGTTTGGTTGCTAAGGTATTCTGAGCATACTCTTGTGTATTTTCTAACAAGCTGTCTTCCTTCCTTCTAGCTTAAATTGGTGTACTATTTTTTGATTTATTAATCTGGGTACATAGCATTTCGTTAAATTCAAAAATTAATGAAACAAAAGAAGAAAGTGAAACTGCTATGGCAGGCAGCAAAGTGCAACCTCGAGAGAGCTTTCTAAATCATGAAACCATTACTTTAAACACAAGTACGGTACAAAAATAAGGCCTGAAACACTTAAGTAAATATTGTACCTTCTAAACAATTGTTCGGTGCAGAAGTGATGCTTAACCTTCAACTAAACATTATATGAGCTTTACATTTTTATGAGAGCTAAAATTTTAAACCCTCTAAATACAGTCTAAATATAGTTCTAGCACAAACTAATTAAAAACCTAAATTAAAAAAATACAGCATTAAAGAAAAACCTGTAAAAAGTACTGTAACTTTACAAATAAGTATGTATACTGTCTGTTAAAATTATTTTATGCAATATCCAACACAATATAATATATTTACAGCTGCTATCCATCTAAGTTTTAATTTATACCACATTAGTCGCTTATAATGAAAAAAAAAAATGCATAAGTTAACATTAACCTAAATTAATAAAGGCTGTAAATCTTGTTGGTTTGCCATAATTCATGCATTAGATAAAAGCTGGTGAATTGAATCTTTTGTAAAGTGTCTGCCCACTAACATTTCTTATATAGTCATTAAAAATATTAGTAGCACTTCTTTATTTTACTGTCATGTTCCACATGGACATACTAAGGAACTTATTATAAGAGTGGTTACAATAACTGGAGAATAACTAAGCACTAACCCCTGGAACTCCACCCCCAAACCTAACACTTAGCCTCCTTTAGTAGATTTTACCTTATACAGGAACTACCAGTACTTTTTCTTAAGAGGTATAGACATTGTAAGTACATGCTTAAGTACACATGCTGTCAAAATAAGCTGCTGCAAGGAAATATTTTGTTGCTCACTTACATTTATCCCAGCATGGATTTAGGAAGCTTTGATTTCACTTTGGAGACAGTCAAGAAGGTCAGAGCCAAGGAAGCATACTGTAAGTGACCTTAAAGTGTATATTGCTATATATATATATATATATATATATATATATATATATATATATATATATATATATATATATTATACCAATGTGGTACATTTTCAGCATTTTGAAGTAATCACTTTACACCTCTTTTGGGATACAGTCATGGGGTATCAGCAGCCTTCAGGGGATTTTAGTGAATTTAAAAACAGGAGTTCTTCTTCACAGGCTGATTTATCACCAGGTAAGCTCTTCACTATGACTGGTGGTGAATCTGTGTAAGGTAAAGCTCTTACTTGGCGCGCATGGTACCCAGTACAAGTGGGAGATTCTGAGCGCAGAAGGAAAGGACATACACAGCTCAGTCTCACACTCCAGACAAGATATATAGAGCCCAACTTTAACTGCTCCCCTCTCTCTGCACCCTATAACATTGTGTAACAGCTTCCACTTTTTGGCCTGGAATATTTTCTCCAAAGGGCACAGCACTACACATTTAATAAAACTGACAATAGATTTTCTTACAGGTTTCATTTTATTGGAGAACGAAGAAAACATCCACATTAAAAAGGACTGCTGTATTTGAGCTCATAAAATCGTCTAAAGCATAATGATTTTTGAAGAATAAATGTTATATAATCTAAAATATATATAATACAAATTACAATAAAAAATAATATAGAAGTGTGTAAAAGGCATGTTATTAATTGTCAAAGATACTATACGGACATTATCTGTAAGAAAAGGGAAGATGCGGCAGCATGTAAATGTGCGCTATTTTTTTTTAAAAAGTAGTTAAACTTGCCAAAATGATATTAAACTGTAAAATTATATAAAATTCCATTGTGCAAATTACAAAGACAAAGCAAAATCATTTTTCTTTCTTTTTTCTAATTTGGAAATAAAATAAAAAATTGGATAGAGCAGACAGGACTGTAAAAAGAATAAATCCTATTTCCTGGCAAGCACTGGGTCTCTGCACACAGACGCATATTTCAAAGTAGATGAATTTTGTAGCTGGCAGTAAGTACCACAGGGCATCACACATCTCCCCACTCTCAGACTTTTATTCCTGCTGTTTCTTTTTCTCTCTACAGGTCAAGGTTTGTTGTTTGTTAGCATACTAACTGTGTCTGGTTTTATTAAAATGAATAACAGTAATACAAAAATAATACATGTGCTGGGGAAATTGATTCAAGCAAATATCAGATCCCAGAAACATCGCAAAACTGAATATCATTGTCTAGCAGGCTACTTCTCTCATCAAAATGGTCCTAACTAATTTTTGACTTCAGTTGGACTAGTAAGCATCTTCCCAGCAACACCCTAGGCTTAATAACTGCTAGAAACAATAGTTTTCCACTCAAAATTTTCTATAGAACATTGTTAATACTTAGCCTCGCCTTACTCCAGTGAGATTCTTACTCTTTAGCTTAATAAGCAGCAAGCCTTTTGTTCAAAAACAGTAAAGCAAATTGCATGTACAGGTAATCTTATGTTGTGTTACATTGTTGCG